>NC_136373.1:10797500-11032500 GCF_037039965.1 Doryrhamphus excisus
ATACACACACACGCACACACATACATATAAATAAATATACACACACAACCTTGCATTTAATATCACTAATCTATAACAAGCCCCATATAATTTAGTCAAATATTCATCATCCATTTAAAGCCCATGAATACATTTTGTAAACGGTTTGCCGAGAGGAGCAAAAGAAAGACAAGAAAGCCAAATCAAAATAATTTATTTTTTGGTGACAATTGTTACAGTTGTAGGATTGTATGTCAAACACTCGTTTGATCAATTAACTATTTCCTTTCCTTTGACAACCCCAAATCAAATGAACTAAATAAGCCAAACGTAAGGGCGCCCGAGTGTGTGTGTGTGTGTGTGTGTGTGTGTAATAAGCCGGGGTGGGGGGGGGGGGTCCATTTCTGCAAGTATATGAAACCCGTCAACCATGCATTTAAAAATGATTTCACACATTGAGAAAAATCATCTTTAAGTTAGTGCATTTATTTAATTGAACAAAATCTCGATCTGCTGAAAAGCCATTCATGAAAGCAAAATAAGGACGCCAGTGATCGGTTACTCTTACTGCCTTTCCCATCCCCAAATTCAATGCAAAGTATTTTGTCTCGGCTGACATTAACAGTTTCCAAATGCCAGGCATGATTTGATTCATTGCCAACGCAACTTCACACGACCGGGAGGGGAAACCAGCCTATCAAAATTGGGAGAAAATTAAAATAAATATTTAAAAAGTATTACAGTGAGACAAACCTCAACATTCTAAAGTTAACCATTTTTTTGTCAAATTTTTTAAAAGAAAAATGCAAACTCACCCTAAAAGCACAAACAAGCCGTCCAAAGCCTGCCACCGTGGATTCCATACTAGCAACTGAAAGCTCCCACAGACGCATCTAGTCAAGGATTAGAACACAGCACAGCCAACTACACCTCTACGCTCTTCTCAGAGTCCATCATTTAGCACACATGGTCGCAGGCAGCTGGCGTGCAGCACAAGCAAAGAATGGCAATTATTGGACATCAATGATTTGGCTGCCAAACACAGCGCCGCCATCATCCTTTGGCAGCACCAGTGTCCTATCTGAACACGGTGCTGCAGTTCACAGATTGAAGCATTACCTGGATATCCTGTGACTCACCTGGGAATATCAAGTGCACGCAACAGTCACGTAACTCTGCTTCCCTGCTACACTAAACAAACATGTAAACAGAGATCCTGACTGATTGTTGACGTTCTCAACTCATCCGGATCATCATTAGGATGAGCATGAAAACTCTGGACCAGGCTTGCAGATCCATGCCGGCCCAATGCGACAAGGGTACACCCAAAGGTGGGTTTCATCTTGAAACAAAGGTGCATCACTTTCTGGTGTCTGACCATCACAATTTTAAACCCACATCAGGATACTAGCGCAGAACACGTCATTGATTTACATTGGAAGAGCACAGCCTCCGTTACCAGAACTGCGACTCGCCACCTCGGACTCCATTTCATTAAATCAGTGCAGCAGCACAATGTAGCACTAAACAATCAATGCATAAACAGTCAACCTTCAGTCATACTTGCAGACCTAAGCACACAAGGGACAGTACACCTCGCTGTGTGTTAGTGATATCTTTGTATATGTACATGACATATGCATGTTTTAGTGCATATTCTTCTTAGACCCAACATCTTATTCTTCAAATCAAAACGGATAAATCAGCAACCTACCTCTCCCAAGCAGAGCATAAATGACCTCCATTAATCACACTTACCGCTAAAGGCCAAGTACGAGTCATATTTCCGTTCAAATCACTCTTGTAAGTTCAGGTACCGTTTGCCTGGAGGTCCTGGGTGTCCTGTTCTTAGCGCCATGTTAAAAGCTTTTCTGTGGACAAGTTCCAGGGGAAGGTAGCTACCATAACATTGTTGCTTTTATCTTATTCTTTTCGATATAATTATACATATATATCCATGTATATTTTCATAGATCTTTTTTCTAGTCATAAAGTTTTTTTGTCTCTACTTGGGCGACACTGGTGGAATATTCTGCTCTTTGCCAGTGTGCCTGTAGGCTCCCTGCGGAGAGTGCCGTCGTGGTAGAGGTGGCCGCCTCTGGTCACGGAACTTGAGCCCCCCCGTGCCTCTGGGGCCATTACTGCGGTAGTGGGCTTTAGAGTCCCGGTCACGTGTGTGCCGGCTGTCTTTGCAGTCCCGTCCTGCATCCCTGCCATGGCTTCTCTCATGCTTGTCGCCAGGAGCGCCGCTGGAGCCCAGCTCCTCCGCCTTGTTCACACGCAGCTCACGCAAAGGCTGGCCCGACGCGGAGCTGCTGGGGGATACGGATGGGGGGGCTGCCTGCAGGGGTTCTTTGGGAGGCCGTTGGCACACCTCGGCATAGCTGAGCTTACGGGGCTCCTGGACAGGAGGGAGGGGAAAAGGAAATGTTTAGAAAAGTTAGCGCTATGTGTTGCGTTCCGTTCTATATTGCTATGTCAACTCAATGACGTTCCAGCAATGCTTCAAATGGCCAAAGTATGGCGAATACTGCAGTATTCCATGTCAGAATGTACCCATTACTTCATGGTCACGGCACAAATATAAAACTTGGCTGGAAGTGTTTTATTAGCAGGCTTTGTTGGTGGAATATATGTATCCTAGGGCTGGGCCATAAAATAAATCTACGTATATTTACTTTAATGATATATCAATATGGATGGGATTTGACCTGCATCTCCCTCATGCCAGCATGCAGGAGGGAGCAGAAGCCTGGAGGCTCAGTTGAAGCAAACAGGCTACCTCTTCTGCCGTAGAAGAAGTTGGCAAGGAATCAGCAGTAACCTCGTATGATGGAGGTACTTCCGACCCAGAGCACCACCTTAAAAGATGGCACTAACTCCAACATGAGGAATACGTGCCACACCTGCTGAGCTCCTGTTGCCTTCCGTATGAAAGGAGAAGCAACCCATCACATTGCTAATATACTGTATGGAAAAAACAGCTGGGAAAACCTGATGAACACTATGGACTTGCAATGTCCGGCAACATTTAAGTCACCATTATTTAGCACACACTCCACCACAAATGTTTAATATTTTAGCTCTTTGAACATTAACTATATCTGCAAGTTTTAGTATTAGTCGTTTTTGGAACAGAAAAGAGTTTGTATGTTCTCCATAGGCAGCATTAAGGATCCATATCCACATCATTGGCACTGTACACACACTCCCATTTTGTTATTCTAGATCCTTCTTTAGTGTTGTTTTTCAGTCGGGTTGCCTTAAAATGGAACAAGGAATTTCAGAAACCAATTGTTTAAAAAAAAAAAAACAGCACCAAGAAAGAATTCGCAAAGACAGACGTTACTAAGGTAAGTGCTACCAGCAGAGAGCGCAAACTTCTCACCTGTGTCAGGGCGGGAACGGCGACAGGAGCGGGTGTCGGCGTGCTGGGCTTCGCCAGGGTGGAGGCAGTAGATGCTTGAGGCCTGGCACTAGGCACGGCTTGTGTGGAGGGGGGCCTGGCTGTAGCTTGAACAGGTGTGCTTTGGGTGGCTTTTGGAACACTGAGCTCCAGCCGCTCAACCCTCTTCTCCTGACAGGCCCCACTGTCAAGACAAGCATCTAAGACACCCATGCAGCGACAGTATTTCAGACCATACGACTTGTCAAGCCGCTACTTACCTGGGGGCCAATGGTGCAAGTGCTTGTGTGACAGATTTCTCACAAGTCCGGGTGGGACTTGAGCCTGTCAAACCGTCCTCGGTGACCGCAGACTGGCTTGGACTTGGAGTTGTTTCTTTATTTATCGGTTCAATCTGAAAACAATTCAAACACACATTATAGCAAATCCCAATATCACAACGCTGCTCTTGGCTTTTGTCCCCACCTTGTCCCGATACAAGCCACGAACAACATCTGACATTCTGTTCTCGAGGACCGGCTCTCCTTGAGTGCTGATCACACAGCCAGGAAGAGGAGGGAAGTTTGTGGCAGCCAAGTCAAACTTGGGTGGTGACACTTTAGCTTCTGCCAGCGTTCCCCTCTGAGGGAGGACATGGACATGTAGCCAAACAAAGGTTGGGGATGCTGCAAGACTTTATTATTGTGTAAAAACTGTCAGGTTTGTACCATGGTACGGTCATCATCTCGCCTCCTCCGTGTTCCTCTGTAAGTGGTGGTCCGTCTGAAATGCAAACAGGGTTGAATTCATGAACCCCCCATCTAACAGTAATAGAAGTAAACACTTGGTTACCGTCCACGTGCAGCAATGCTACTGTCATCATTTGGGTCCAAGGACGAGGACGAGGAAGAGAGATGTGAGAACATAGAGCTCAGGTCAGAGGCTGTCTGGGCTTGGTTGGAGATGGCGGGGCCGGGGAGAGGGGGCTGTGGACTGCGCAGTCCTGTCAGACTTTCCAAGGGCATGGTAGTAATAGACGATGTCAACTCATTGGTCCTCACCTGGGGCTTCACGTGGTTTCTACAGCAGATGAACATGCAATCGCCAATTGAAAATGCTGCGCTTGGAATTACAACCGGCAACCAGCGTTTCCTGCGTTGCTTTCTGCTTCAAGTGGAGCCCATTTTCTCAGAAATTTGTTTGCAATTATTCACCTTCAAAAAAATTGGTATGAATGGCCATTTTTATACATTTCAGTAACCGGGTAATCAACTATGGTAAAATGAATCAATGATGATCTACTTCAAAGAAAAAAAATCTGTTTTGCAGGTCAAAATGACATGTAATGAAACACAGCACAGCTAGCGGACAATATCCTTCCTGGGCTGCTATCCAGGGGTTAAAACCCAATCAACAGCGCCTCAACTAGCGCACTTCACTGGCCTTAACGCTTTCCAGATGAATTTCCAGTCAAAATCGAAACCAGCAAAGCAGCCGCTAGCAAATACAGACCTGCCAACCTTGAAGGCATTCCATGAGTACTCCACCGTCACCTCCCAAAAACTTCATATTCACAATATGGGGAACAATAGCGATTGGCAGATGTCTGTGCTCTCACAGTGCTTCTCTAGTTGTCAATGTTGACGGGAGTGCAATCCATGTTTCAGAGACAATGGCAGCCAAGCGAAATCAAAAATAAAAATCCCAGTAGCCTGGACTGATCTTGCACATCTATGACCCTCAGATCTCATAATCTCAATAGTCATTGGGGCGGGAGTGAAGCACCTGACTTTGTCAAGCAAGGACAGATAGAACGAGGGAGAGAGAACGAGAGGAGAGAAGAGAAAGAGAGAACCAAAGCCATTTACTTCACACGTCAGTTTTCCCTCTCAGCGTCATGATTTCATCATCGGGTCTGACTGAAGACAAGTCCTTTCGAGATATTTCTTTTTGAAGCAGAAGTTTATGGCCAAAAATCAGGAAGCGCTGTTGTCTTGCCACAAGCGCCTGGTTGACTTGGACTGTTAAAGCACATCAGTACATAGCAAATGGTGATGAAAGCCTGGATGAAGAAGTCAAACTCGGAGGGGAAGAAAGACGATAAAACAAGATGCACGGTTCATTAGGATGGAAGGGAAAGGTGTTACATGTCATGTAACAAAGCAGGGTGGCAACAAGTGGAAAAGCCAATTGCTTTCAATCTCAGCAGCTGCTGCTATTTCTCAAATGACCCCCCCCTCAATTCCCTGACAGGAATTTAATCCTAAAAGGGTTTTAGGCAGAAAAAATGGCTACCCAAAGATTTGGATTGAGTCATTTGGCTGCCGTATGTGAATATATGAGGGTAGCAATGAGGTTTATTGTAAAGACAATGTGGGTACCTGAAGGCATTTATTACATTCTTTCTTGAATAGAGGGGGACACTGTGGGGATAGTAAGAAGACAGGGCGTGAAGAATGGAACTCAATGTAGTAGCTATCATATCGCATTACAGTTGATGTCATTGTTGCTCACAAGTACAAACAAAGAAACATTCCAACAATTAACATTGTGTTTATGCAAAATGCAAATGACCAAATGAACACTTACCGATTTCTGTGGAAAGGCCGAGCGATATTAAGAGAAGCTGAGCCAGTTTTATAGTGTCCAGAGCCAAATCCATTCACAAAGCTACCATTGGGAAAAGGTGCCTGCAGAAACAAATCAGATTCACTTCAGATAACTGCTAATCTAACAAAGCAGACACGATAAAGCAGGAAACAGCAACTATTATTTCTGCAATTTGGTCTTACACGCTTTGAACGGCTGCTCAATTTTCAATGGAGGCCATAAACCGGGCTTTTTTCAGACCCCAAAATCAGTATTGGCCCCAGATATCCCTCATCAGTCAGGCTTTAATTTTCACACAATAAATTTGTCTTGAAGACATTAGTAAAGCTGTTAAATGCCGGCTATATGATCTACGTAGACCAATCTGATCCTTTATCCACCTTTCCGACCTATAAATATAATTAGAATGTTGTATTCTGGTGTTAAACCAGGTTGAGATAATGAGGTTTGGGGATTTGGAAGTGAGGCCTGAAAGAAGTTTGGGATGGCTCAAAATGCTCGCTTTTAAAAGGCGTGGTTAAACTGCCCCTTTGTGATGTCACAGAGGGGCGGACTTCCTTATACATAAACTCTCCGCCCTCCCCCAAGCTCCGCTTCTCTGTTTACTTGCTAGCAGTGCCTCGAAAGGGAACGCCACATTTGTTTCCAATTCCTAAAGACGCCAAAGAAAGAGTTCCTGATTCCCTACCAGCAAAAGAAATACATTTTCATCTGTCAAGGGCATTTCACACTGGACTGTTTAGTGGACATGAGCCACTGTGCAGCTGGACTAGCCCACACACCGAAGCCCTATGCCTTTCCAACGTTACTTGGTGGTGTGGAAGAGTCAGAAGGAGAAGCAGTAAGTAACAGTTTATCAGGGTGCTAACTGTTTATTTGGGGTAACTAATGGAACAAAAGTGCTTGTATATACAGGGAGCGGCATTGCTAAGTGTCGTTTCCCAACACAATCAGCAGCCATGCTAAAATGCTAAACGAGAAACTTCAGACTGTACAGTCTCCACTTCCAGATTGGATTTGGAATTCAATACCTATGGCTACATGTTAAAAACTTCTATACAGTTGGCGGCACAAACCAGAAGTCTTTATAGGCACAGTGCACTTAACTCCTAAACAGTTAACGGCACAAACCGATCGTGCTTTGCTGGGACCCAAAATCCAGAGAAAATAAGCTGAATAGGTGCAAATTCTGGAAGAACTGTACAGCTTTGAATGCGGGTTAAAGAAAAAAAGAACATAATTGAACCCCTTTAAGTGTCCCTGACCCTCAGATCTCATAATCTCAAAGCTCATTGGGTGGCAGTGAAGCTCCAAACTTTAGAAGGAAAGAAAAGACACATTCAAAGACATTTGGGGGGTAGACAGAACCATATGTATATGTGTACTCAGGTTTACCTGTAGTTTCCTGCCACACATCTACAGTATATCACATGGGCCGAGCGACCACAACATGAATACCTAACATTGGATTCATTATGTCATTTGGAACGAGGATTCTGGAAGCAGATTTGCAACACGTGCATGTCTCACCAAAGGAGTTTCAAAGTATGGCGTTGGCGAGGGTGTCCAAGTGGGAGGCACAATGCCGTAGACCGGGTACTGCTGCTGCGGGTAGACGTGCTGCATGAACAGGGGGGAAGTGTACTGGGAATGGCTCTGAGACTGCTGAGAGTACAGACTGCTGTCCATGCTACGATAGCCATTCTTTGCAAAGAATGTGTTGATGGCCTTTATCCTGGCCTGTCAGGGGGGGTGGGGCAAATGAAGTCCAATTAGGTGGCAAGCAGACCCAACCAAAGGAGAGAAAAAGGGCTTTTCCACTCACCATTATGGGTTTTCCCTGAAATGTTTTTACTTCCTCTCGCAAGTATTCATAGGCCTAGAGAGAGAACAACACACAATCCTAAGAAAATTCTGAATTAATTCTGAAAATTCTTGGATGTATTGTTCCAACTGATGGATGAGGGTTGCTCTTACCTGCTGAGCATCAGTGTCGGACTGGAATGTAATGTACCAATTGTTGTTGTGGGCAAACTCAACGCTTATCACCTTGGGACAGTTGTCGTTTTTGAACAGTGACTCCACTTCCTAAAAAAGGTCAACCGTAGTAAACCATAGGCACCATCTCAAATAAAACACATTCACTTTGCTTATTTTCATTGAAGGACTATTTTACCTCCACGGGTGTCGTTTCAGGGACCTCCCGCAGTATGATAATGCATCGCTTGTGGTTGGGGCGCACTCTCTCCCCTTTCTCATCCACTTGTACCATGGGTGACGCTGGGAGGGGACAACAGTAGATGTTTCTTTTTTTACATTACAAACATCATTTTTTGCACGGGGAAGCTGAAACATGCCGCTTACATCTTAAGACATCCAAGATGAGTTCCATGTCACTTGTGAGGACCTTGATGCCCTCCATGCTGGCAATCGTCCAAATGGGAACAAACTGGTCACTGTCCATCTGAGACATCAGGTACAGGTCCTTGGAGAGGTTCTCTCTGAATGTTTTTTTTTTTTTAAATAGATCAGTCCTCTTCTCAAGATACAACAAAGGTTACTGCAAATGAACTAAACATTTACCTTGAGAAGTAAAACTCCAGCTCTTTCTTTAGAGACTCACGTAGGTTCTCAGATGAGACTGGCTGATCTTCAGTTTTGGACTCTACGTCAATATGAGGGCAGTAAAATGATGAAACATTTGAATCAAATTAGTCATGGTCCGTCGCCATTTGCAACAATGTGAAATGTGCCTTTTTACTGTATTTTACCAACCAACTGAAACATGATATATTTGTATGTATGAACAACAAATAGTGTTTACATTTAAATCACATCTAAACAATAGCTCAAGTCTAGAAATCTAAAACATTGGAATCACACTGTAATCGTGTTGAGCCATGAGGGCTTGCATTCAAAGACACAGAATCTTCATATTTAATGCCCTGTTTTGTGTGTAAGAAACTGACATATCGTATAAACAAACAAGTCGAGTTAATGACTCCCCACCTAAACGGATTGAAATGGTGATAAATGCTGGTAAAAGTTGGCTGAATCTCCTCTTACAGAGCGTGAACGAAGCTACTGAGGGTTAGCTTAGTTTAACACGCCATGCGGTCATGTGCGCGCAACTCGGGCTGGATGAGTATGTTTTCACCACGGCGTGTTTTAAGGCTTTAATGTAAGGAAGGTTTTACAACGTCCGATGAAGACGTAGAGATTCTGAGTGATAATACGAGAAGCACCTTTATTTTTGAACGCAACTCGTCTTAGCCATAAATACACATTCTACTTACACACAGAACATACTTCTGTGACCGTCCTTCAAAATAAAAGCACCGTGTGCTAAATATCTCCCATATGCAGTTGGAATGGCATGGGTGACTTCTTAGATTGATAAACCTAGGGGTGGCCTGTTCAAGTAACCCGTGACAATAAAGCATCTGTATTTAGTCGGGTGTGCCCTGTTCTCTTAAGAAGCAGCAGGATTAGTTATAAAGTTTAACTGTGTGTCAAACGGAGACACCAGTTGGCACATCTCCATCCAACCACAGAACCTGCCCACTGATTGAGTCTACCATTCACATGCTGAGTTCAGCTTGCCGGAAAAAACCTGCAGGCAGTGAATGTGTGGCGATGGAAAAGGCCTATACGATATTTGTCCCCTTGGGTATCATACATCCGGCCATCTTCAATTATTGCTGTTAATTCATACACTAGCTATCACAATAAAAAATGTTCTATCGTACAACCTCTTAGGTCAAATGCTACTTGGGCAGACTTTGACCAAAAGCCACTTAAATTGGACCTAACTATGAATCTTGAACTATAAGGATGCATGGCGTCGTGCAAAATGTTAGCATGTCTCAGGTGTGCTCAGTTATTGATTGGCCAAGTGTTTCTTTGTATCATTTTCAGGGCTCGACAATAATGATGTACCGATGGCCCGGGGCAAGTTAAAACAAAATTCGGGCAAGTAAATCCAATCAGCGATATTCCCGTCAGGCAAGCGCACTTTGGCATGCCATACTGTGAAGAGTTTTTTTTTTAAAGCGGTTTTTGTTCCGGTGGTAATTTGCAAACCAATCCTTGCAAATCTTCAAATGGACCAATCAGAATAGTTTATATAGACCGCGGTCCGTAGTCCACAGTCCGCGTTTTACCCACACCTGTTCTTGTTCGCGATCATTTGACTACGAAAACATCTGTCATAGCGTCTCTGCCAACATAGTCTAATTCTTAACAACTTCTGAAGGAAAACACCAAAAAGTGATGAAACAGTGCCTCCTAAACAAGTATTTTATTGGCTGCAGCCAATCAAATGATGGCACAGGTGAGTGAATCACATTGCTGTGACAATTTGAAGTGGTCACAATGAAACACCACCGATTAGATCCAATACGAAGTGCTGATTTTGCACAAGCTACAAAATCTAGCGGTTCCATTTCTCTGTGTATTTTTCTCACCTTTGCTTCACAAATTATTGTTTGACCATTGAGGATTTTTTTCTGGATTAAAACACTTTACTAGTACACAAATGCGTCTATTCAATAATGTTTCATTGTGGTGCACATAAATATCACTGCTTACTATGACTACGATGTGTAAGGTAGTACGGCATGCCATGTTAACATACGTTTCAGACATTCCTCCAAATAAAATGCATCAGTACTATTATCTGATGAATTATCATATTCGGGCAAGTCCGGGCAAGTAGTTCTCACCTTAAGGATTCCCCATGGGCAAGTAATTTTTGTTTTTAATGTGGAGCCCTGATTTTGGCTGTGGATCCCCAAATATGACTATGACGTGTTTTGATTTACATCACCTATATAAGCCTGGAACATGGATGAGGGTTGCTCTTACCTGCTGAGCATCAGTGTCGGACTGGAATGTAATGTACCAATTGTTGTGGGTAAACTCAACGCTTATCACCTTGGGACAATTGTCGTTTTTGTATCCCCAAATGTTAGCATGTCTCAGGTGGGCTCAGTTATTGATTGGCCAAGTGTTATCATCATTTTTGGCTGTGGATCCCCAAAAATGAACATGACATGTTTTGATTTTCATCACCCATATAAGCCTGGAACATGAGCTGACAGAGTACTGGAAATAGTACCAAGTAGAGCCATGCCGAGCCAAGCAAGGATATATATTTATATATATATATATATACACACACACATATACAGTGAAGAAAATAAGTATTTGAACACCCTGCTATTTTGCTATTTCTCCCACTTAGAAATCATGGAGGGGTCTGAAATTTTCATCGTAGGTGCATGTCCACTGTGAGAGAGATAAACTAAAAAGAAAAATCCAGAAATCACAATGCATGATTTTTTAACAATTTATTTGTGTGATACAGCTGCAAATAAGTATTTGAACACCTGTGTATCATCTAGAATTCTGACCCTGAAAGACCTGTTAGTCTGCCCATTAGAAGTCCACCTGCACTCCATGTATCATCCTGAATCAGATGCACCTGTTTGAGGTCGTTAGCTGCATAAAGACACCTGTCCACCCCATACAATCAGTAAGACTTTAACTTGTAACATGGCGAAGACCAAAGAGCTGTCCAAAGACACCAGAGACAAAATTGTACACCTCCACAAGGCTGGAAAGGGCTACGGAGCAATTACCAAGCAGCTTGGTGAAAAAAGGTCCACTGTTGGAGCTATCATTAGAAAATGGAAGAAGCTAAACATGACGGTCAATCTCAATCGGAGTGGAGCCCCATGCAAGATATCACCTCGTGGGGTCTCAATGATTCTAAGAAAGGTGAGGAATCAGCCCAGAACTACACGACAGGACTTGGTCAATGACCTGAAAAGAGCTGGGACCACCGTTTCCAAGGTTACTGTAGGTAATACACTAAGACGTCATGATGTGAAATCATGCATGGCACGAAAGGTTCCCCTGCTTAAACCAGCACATGTCAAGGCCCGTCTTAAGTTTGCATATGACCATTTGGATGATACAGAGGAGTCATGGGAGAAAGTTTTATGGTCAGATGAGACCAAAATAGAACTTTTTGGTCATAATTCCAATAAGCGTGTTTGGAGGAAGAAGAATGAAGAGTACAATCCGAAGAACACCATCCCTACTGTGAAGCATGGGGGTGGTAGCATCATGCTTTGGGGGTGTTTTTCTGCACATGGGACAGGACGAGTGCACTGCATTAAAGAGAGGATGACTGGGGCCGTGTATTGTGAGATTTTGGGGAACAACCTCCTTCCCTCTGTCAGAGCATTGAAGATGGGTCGTGGCTGGGTCTTCCAACACGACAACGACCCGAAGCACACAGCCAGGAAAACCAAGGAGTGGCTCCGTAAGAAGCATATCAAGGTTCTAGCATGGCCCAGCCAGTCTCCAGACCTGAACCCAATCGAAAAATCTTTGGAGGGAGCTCAAACTCCGTGTTTCTCAGCGACAGCCCAGAAACCTGACTGATCTAGAGAAGATCTGTGTGGAGGAGTGGGCCAAGATCCCTCCTGCAGTGTGTGCAAACCTGGTGAAAAACTACAGGAAACGTTTGACCTCTGTAATAGCAAACAAAGGCTACTGTACCAAATATTAACATTCATTTTCTCAGGTGTTCAAATACTTATTAGCAGCTGTATCACACAAATAAATTGTTAAAAAATCATGCATTGTGATTTCTGGATTTTTCTTTTTAGTTTATCTCTCTCACAGTGGACATGCACCTACGATGAAAATTTCAGACCCCTCCATGATTTCTAAGTGGGAGAAATAGCAAAATAGCAGGGTGTTCAAATACTTATTTTCTTCACTGTACATACACACATACATACTTTGTTTATATACATATACATAAAGAAAGGGGTGAATATAGGGTGTGAGTTGTTGTGTGTGGTTGAGGCGCCATGCGGTGTGGCCTGACAAACCTGAGGTCCCAATGGTGGACTCTGCAGGGGAATAGCCCAATTCTGGAAGGTCCATTCCATTGACTGCTATCTCAGCTGTTGCTGTGGAGCTGCTGCTATCCAGGCCTGTGAATCCCACGGTGTACGGCCTGCAGCCTGCGCATGGAGGCTCCAAATACTCTGCAAAGAGTTTCATTGGGTCACAATAATTAGATCCTTCAGTGTGACTGCTGTAGATGTCATTGTACCCTGTGAGGCTCTTACTAGTATGCATCCACTCATGTTTACATATCAACAAAACATGGCAAACGGGGAAAACTCGAGTTGACACATGGGCATAGATGATAACTCATAGGGTAGATGGAAGCAAATGGAAGCAGATCTCACCCTCACCGAGGTCCGAGGGGGGCCAATGGGGACTGTTTGGCACAGCCTCGCTGGGGGTTATGGGCATCTCCTGCCAAACTTTGGCATTGGGGTTGAGACCGGTACCCTTAGATGTGACCTTCAATGCAGAAACATCTGGTCAAATAAATGGAAGCACTGAAAAGAATGACATGCAGATGTTGTGAAAGGAAACATCTAACAAAAGGGGCTGGGCATTTGACTAACAAAGATAAACTGATATCGTTGAGACATTTTTAAAAGGGATTTAGACTGCGAACTAGTAACTAACCAACAGTGCATCTGCTAGCTGCTAAACAATCGATTCTTAGTGATCAGTTATCACATCCGTGGCGAGATGAAAGCCTTCATTGATGTCAACAGTCAGAAAGGGTGAATTCCTTTCAAAACAAACGGTTTCAAAGATAAAGACAAAGTGTGTGTCGCTACTTTGTCCGACAGTTGACTCAATGTTTCATAATCTGCATGGATGGATGGAAGCTAACCTTGCTAACCTCGGGTGGGCTATTTGAATTTCTGGCACTAATATCATTCAGGCATGAATAAAGACACTAACAGACCTACCAACCTTTAAGAATTGTTTCGAGCAGATTTTGACAGAGGTGCACATCCGGCTACACATAAGGCTTTATAGGGAGGAGCGATTCAATAGATTATGTAAATATATATAATGAAGTAGCAACAAGACTGTATACTTGTCATAAAGACATTATCCAGGAGCAAGGAGGACAAACAAAATTGTTGCGTAATTATATGCTAATTTTGTGTAAAAAGGGAGGGTGATCATAAGTTATGTGACAAAACCATTGCTTTGACTCTTAATATGTAATTCCTGGGAAAGCCGACAATATGTTCAACAAAATTGAGCGAGGAAGGTGAAAAAGTCCACTAATCCACCAGCTTCTTCTTTTGACATTGGCCACCTGCAAACCTGCAAACAGAAGCAGTCCTGCCCCCCTGCTTGGAACGGCCTTGGCCTGACAAGACCAGCTGTCAGATGATAACACTTAAGAGTCTTTTTGTAAACGGCGTTTAGAACAGTTGCGCCAATAGCTATATTACCGATGGAGTGGACAATACAGTACGTGTCTGTGTCAGCGGCCACAGAAAGTATGCCCCCGTCCAGTCAGCTGACTGCTCCGCAGCACCAGGCCGGTCCTTGCAACGCATGTCACTGCGTTAGCTCGCCTAGCTTAGCCGCAAGCGCGATTGGCTAACAGCAACGTTGGACTGAATGAACGTTTAACCCCATTCCGTTCAAAATAATGATATACATTTTTGTGGAAGGCAGTGTGAGAGCTCAGCCAACTGTATGAGAGTTTAAAAAAAGATGTTTCACACTTGCAAGGTGCCTCATAACTTATTAGCTAATGATTACTCAGCAAACGACTTAATGAGCTTGCTAGTCCCACAGGGTAGCTAACGCTATGCTGGCTGCGTGGTAGAAGGACTGCAGTGAAGCCAAAGCGTCTGATGGGAACGATACTGGTTACAAATTAAATGGGTCTAACTAAAAGTGCGGGTGTGTGCGCGTATGTGCCCTTTGTCCAAGACTGCCTGCGCATTGTAATCAATATCACTTGATGACAGCGTGCACATCGAGGCAAAAACAAACTAAAACTTTGTGGTTTGAGTTGAGGCTCTCTCTCGTTAAATCTAGCTAAAACCTGCTAATCGTGAAGAGGGATGCGTATTGAATGGGTTTAGCGTGTTTAGTGAGCTACCGAGTTCGCCATTAGAGGCCTCACTCACCATGCCGCCTGACCCTCCCTCGTTCCCCAGCTCAGCCTCGTCCTTCCCACCGGTCTTCGGTCCGGGATCAGCCTCCTCCTGCAGCAGCGGCGGCTCTCCGCTCTGGTCTGAACTCATCAGCTGCTCCTGACACGCTTCCCACCGTCGCGTTCTCCTACCCCCTTGCCTACCTGCTGCCCGCTTCCTCTTTACGAAATGTCGGCGAGTTTGTGCAGTCAGCTCGGCTGTCTGTCTGTCTCTTCTGGATCGGCCGGCGACACTCTGGAAAATAGCACACTTGTACCCTAGCTAGCCGGCTAGCGGGTATGCTAAGGGACCTAGCGTGCTATGAATCAACGGAGATGGCTAACGTCAGCTAGCTCAATGAATCAAACGTGTAACCTATTGCTGCGATTCTAATGCCACACAAACCAAAGCCCTGACCCTTTTCACGCTGCAGTGTCCTCGGTCACTTTGTCAACTAAAACGCCGTACAGCAGCTTAGGGAGGCGCATTCCTAGCTGGGCGACCGGAGCGGACACTGGGGGCACGCACCTATCCGCGGCGCAGGCACACAGTCCGCCGACTTCCCAACAGCCACCGCGAGTTCTCGATGACCTCTGCGATTTACTTCCGTTTCCGGTTTCGCTGTTGTAGTTTTCCACGCAAACTTCACTTTGAATTGCTTATTTAAAGATTTAGAAACTTGCTATAATAATTCTTACAATTCTTAAGTATTGTTGGTAGCGCTATAATTTGCCAGCGAAATACACTGTGATGTATGGCTCAATGAACGACACTTTAACAAGCTGAAAGAGGTACAGTGAAGGTTAAGGTGACCTACAAGGAGCAACGGCCAATAAACAGGTGGCCGGAGGCTGTATGCTGGAGGCACAGCTAATCCATGTAAAAGTCAAAAAGAAGCTTTTTTTCTATTATTACTTCAATATTAATGGTCTTCATGTATACAGTGTATAATATAAGTCAATGGTTGGATTTTATTTGAACATGCAAACAAGATACATCACATAATCAATTCACAGTTAAGGAGTAGAAAGAAGGCAAAGCTTATTAATCCAACCCCTCCACCCCCATCTGTTACTTTTACAATCTGTTACTGTTACTTCACTTCCTGCCTTCCTGGTATGTTTTATTTTTTACACATATAGAAGTATCAGATGATGTAACCATATAGTGGCATTATGGTGATGTCTTCACAACTGTAACAACAATGATCGTAGATATAACCATGAAAATAGTGATATATAATAACAATAAAGACAACATGACTTGTTGAAGAGTTTTCATTCTTGTATTTAGCAAACATCAAGTGCTAGTATTGTTTCTTGAATGGTCTCATCCTTGTACATGTTTGATGTGGCGGCACACGTACTTTGGAAATAATTTATTCAACCATTTTCTATGCCGTGTACCTTCAGTAAGGTTGTGAGTATCCCAGCTGTCTTCAGGCCAGAGGCGGGGCACGCCGCCTCACATTCATTCCTACTCATACATTCCTACCAATTTGGAGTGGCCAATGAAGCTAACATGTTTTTGGAATGGGGGAGGAAAGTGGAGTACCTGGAGAGAAGCGACCGACGGGGAGAACATGCAAACCCCACACAGAGATGTCCAATGGAGAATCCAACCCAGGTATTCTGACTGCGTGGCCTACATGCTAACCACTCAGACTAATGGTCTAGTTTATTTCAAACATGATTATGGTGACAAGAAGCAAAGCGTATTTCATCCTATTAAATCCTACTTCTTCTCCCTCATTCACTTCCTGTGTTAACCAGTCAACATGTTAGCATGTTTAATAGCGAGAGAAAGGAGTAAATAATATGTGATAATAGATAAGTTATGAAATAATGAAAGAATATACAAGAGTAAGGCTGCATGGCAGTCAAGTGGTTAGCACGCAGGCCTCACAGCTAGGAGACTGAAGTTCAATTCCACCCTTGGCCATCTGTGTGGAGTCTGCATGTTCTCCCCGTGCATGTGTGGGTTTTCTCCGGGTACCCCCCCCCCCCGCATTCCAAAACCATGCTCAGTTAATTGGCGACTCCAAATTGTCCACAGGTATGAATGTGGGTGGGAATGTTTTTTTTGTCTATATGTGCCCTGTGATTTGCTGGCCACCAGTCCAGGGTGTACCCCGCCTCTCGCCCGAAGACAGCTGGGATAGGCTCCAGCACCCCCGAGTTACTGGAAAGCAGGTTGTTGCTAACGATCTTATTTCCGTGGTTATTTCTTCTTTGTCATGTTACATTGGGATGAGTCCTAAATTCTTCCTTTTTAACATTTCTTTGTTGTATCCTCTCAAGTTTGTATGCTTGAGTGGAGAGTGCAGGAAATACACTTGTGCACATAAATAGATTTAGAAAGCATTATTGGGGATTGCTGTTGATTTGCTGTGATGTAAGAACCAGTACTAGTCTTAGATGTATCTGGAACTTAGAACCAAGTTTGAAGTATTTTAAATCAAAGGTGAGCTCATGGCGAGGCCAGTAATGATGTGGCAACAATGTCATGTTATCACAATAAAACACTTGTCTAAACAACCAATCACGTTGCTCTAAAACAGTGGTTTTCTTATGTCATAACCCCCACGGGACACATTATCTTTCAAGCCCCCCCAATTTAAAATACCACAGACAAACTGATACCTAGTATTTCTTCGTCCTGTACAGACTGAACTCCGAAGTGGAACCAGAAAGATGCAACAAAATGGAGAGCCTTGAAGCACTTTAATTACGAATGAAAGCTCGGCACCCCCACAATATTATCCATATGCAACTCACAGCCCCCAGGGGGCATATTTACATGAAATCAATAAGCTTTTAGTGATTATTTGTCAGGACGAGTCTCTCTTGGGAACCCTGTGCCTTGTGTTAAAGCGGGGAGACATGGACCAGTCGAGGAAACACCATTCAACAAAAACATGTCTAATATCGCTTATTAGTGTCCCCCTAGTGGCCAAGGGCAGTCCTTTTCTTGATCACATGTTCCATGTCTGCATGTTCCGATGTATCCAGTTTTATGTCGTACTTAGCCAGGATCTTCATGATCGGCCTGATCTTCAGCCACCACTGTGTTTTAGGAATACGGTGCCTGCAGCATCAGACAAAAGGACTGCTTAGGACAATTTGTATCAATACTTACAGCACAGTTGTGCATCTGTCATGTCGACAGTGTGCACCATACTCGAAGTCTGTGTCTCCCTTCAGTTCAGCCAGAGGCTGAAAGGTGAGCGCCCTCTTCTTCATGCCCAGCACACAGGCGGAGTCTGGCGTATTAGCAAAGATGCGACCTAAGGAAGACAAATCAGTTATCATGACTGAATGAGTTATACAGCACGAGACACCCAGCACCACATGTGCTTGTGCATGAACAATGGTGCTGAGCTCAGTCCAACCAGAGAAAACTGGGTTAAGAAACTGTACTTTGGTGTCACGTGTGTAATGGTAATGGTTTTATTTCATTTCAACATGCATCAGATTCCAATTGAGTGCATCCCATAATCAGTTCCCAGTTCCACAGTTCCAAAAGGAGTAGGAAGAAGCAAAGCTTATTAAATCCTACCCCTCCATCTGGTACTATTACAATCAGTAACTGTTACATTTGTTCACTTCCTGCTTTCCATAATACAGTTTAAGGTTTTTTTTGTTTTGTTTTTTGTAATAATGTACCTCGTACCGAAGTAGGAGGTGATATGACCATACAATGACATAATGGGAACCATAGTAAGTGTCAATATAGTGATATGTATAGCACATCATGACTGGTTGAAGACATCAACTGCTTGTATTGTTTCTCTGAATTGGCTCATCGTTGAGCATTGTTTGAGGTCCTTACTCAATCCATTCCATAGTTTGATTCCACATACTGAAATGGCTTTATGGCTTTTTAACATAGTCCTAGCATATAAGTGTTTCAAATGTACTTCTTCCCTGAGATCTTATTTCTCCTTTCTTGTAGAGAAGTATTGGATGACATTTTTAGCTAATTGGTTGTTTTTAGCCTTATGCATTATTTTAGCTGTTTGAATATTAACTATAATATAGTTAATATTAATATATACGATATAGTTACTATATCGTTTGAAGATTAACTCTTTCAAGTGTGGCACAGATTGATTCAAGAAAATATTCACTTTGGATATTATTTGAAAAGGTTGTAGCTTGAATATGGTAATAAGGCATACAGTGTATATCATGAGAAAAACCATCAATATGACCCAAAGGTTGATGGGAGTAAATCCACTCATCTAATGTGCATCATGACATCACCAGGCTCAGAAATGGTCATCCCCCTGCTGCCACGACACCCAACAAACTCATCAAAATGTCTGATCCACTTCTCATACTCAACCTCGTCTATCACTCACGTTTCTCTTCATTAAAATTCTATAAATTATACCTTACCAGTTTTGACTGCATAGTATTGATATTTATTATTCATTATAATATTAACTAACAAAGCGACACTAGTTTGATCTAAAAGTGAACAGAAATCACTGCCGTAATCCATCCATTTTCTATGCTGCTTATCCTCCTCAGGTCACGGGTATGCTGGAGCCTATCCCAGCTGTCTTGGGTGAGAGGCAGTGTCCACCCTGGACTAGTGGCCAGCCAATCACAGGGCACATATAGACAAACAACCATTCCCACCCACACTCATACCTATGGACAATTTGGAGTGGCCAATTAACCTAGCATGTTTTTGGAATGGGGGAGGAAAGCCACACATGCACAGGGAGAACATGCAAACTCCACACAGAGATGGCAGATGGAGAATCAAACCCAGATCTTCCCTGCCGTAACACAGATACAGAACATAATGTAGTAATGTCACACCGTGTCTATAGCACTCCTTGAGCTTCTCAGTCACCCACAGGACCGACTTAGCGCCCATCTTCGTACCAAAGTTCCTATCAAAAGGTGTTGGAGTACCGCCCTGCAGTGGACACAGAAGAAATGAGTCATTCATCTTGGTGAGTTATTATTTATAGCTGGTTGATTCATGTTACATGTGTAGAAGTGACTGTGGATGAATGGAGTCTTCAGGCAAACTGGAGGAGTGCACTACTTGGATGCAACCGACAGTAGCGCTGTTGAGGCAGTCTCACGACATTGCTGTCTAAAGAAGACAATACGACAGCTATGGGATATGGAGAGGCATACGTCCTATATGGCATGACTCCTTAAGGTTGCAGTATCCTGCTTAAAACAAGACTGACTTTGAAATAGGAGTTCAGAACATTCAGTGGGAAAGTCTTTCCACTTCTGACCTATAAATGTAGTTAGAATGTTGTATTCTGGTGTTAAAGGGGACCAATGATGCTTTCCCCTTTCTGACCTATAAATGTAGTTAGAATGTTGGATTCTGGTGTTAAACCATGCCAAAGTGTCAGATAATGAGGTTTTGGGATTTGGAAGTGAGTCCTGAAAGAGGTTTGGGATGGCTCTGAACGCTCCGTTTGAAAAGGCGTGGTAATACCCAAGTTTTTTACCCACTGGCAGTCCCGCAAAACACATTACAGATGCTGTAGAAAAAATGCTAAAGCCACTTGCCATTGAGAGACGTCGTGAAGTAACCTCTTTTCTTGAGAAGCCTATTCCAACACGTGGTGTACGTTAAAAGCGGCCATTTTAAAAGGATAAATCAGCGTTCATCAACCCCTATAAAGTCTTTATCGCTGTTTATTATCAGCTCTTATACCAATTTTTAACTCTTAAACAGCTTGCGGCACAAAGAGGAAGTCTTTTTATGCACTGACAGTGCGACCAACCACAGCAGAGTGGCCGTGCCTGGAGGCGGGCCATGGGTGGAATACATGAAAACAGACCATTTTCGGGGAAATCAAAAGAAATACAGCTGAACAGGTGCAGATTCTGGAAGAACTAGAACGCTTTGTGTGCTACTTTTTGTGTGCAGCTGCTCTATAGGAGTCCACACCTCAATACAACGGGCCAACATGAGCACCATAGGGCCCCTTTAAGTAATGGAGATGTAGTGAAATGGCCATCCCTAATGTTTATGATGTATGGAACCAAACACCGACCTGTTGCATGTGGCCGAGGACATTTTTTCGACAGTCAAAGATGCCTTTGCCTTCCTCGGAGTATAAATTGAAGATGAAGTCTGTGGTGTAGTTGGCATTGGAGTTCTCATTCCTATTTTGGAAAAAGCAGCAACAGATGATGTTGATGTCACTGGGTTCACTCGTACCCCTTTTCCTCTTTAGTGGACTTTGGTGTTGGTGCCGGATTCAGATCGCGGCCCGGTGGATGGAACCTGAACTGATCCTGACACCAATTTCATTTTCCATTGTCCTTGCATTGTTATGCTACAGGATGTGGGCGGAGCCTTGGAGCCTCACTGAGGAACAATTAGGAACAGCGCCTCCTTGTAGCAGGAAGTGAAAAGTAAACACATGTTTGATACACACAAGCACATGAAACAGATTGGTGGTATGAAGTGGGTGGGGCCTGGCAGCGAAGACTGCCCTTCGCCATTCCCCATCAGATAGTCATTCCTATCATCAGACTGCATTCAAAACCCATATGAACATATGACTACATTTACTGACTCCAATGGCGCCACCAACTGGTGGATATGTGCAACTGCTGTAGCTACCTCCGACGTGGGCCGATCGTCCCAAATTATTTGAAGGTGGGTTGAAGGTCAGACAGGACATGACCTCATGGCCACCTTAGCACCAGTGTCAATAGCTTTCATTTTTGGTTTTTTTTTTTTTTTTTACTTCTACTCTTTGTCGCATGTTTGATTCCGAGCTAAACAAATCATACCTGAGAACCAAGCCTCTTTTTACTGTGGTCTTCATCTTCTCACACAGATGCTCAACATTCACCTGAGGCCAGAATATGCAAGTCATCACCGACCGAACACATCTGCAGATGCTCCCACAAACGCTGGCCATTCGCTCACCTCCAGGTCTTTGATGTTGAATTTTTCCTCAAAGATGTAAGCAGCGTCAGCCCCAGCAGCCAGGCCGGCCATGGTGGCCAAGTAGCCGCAGTAGCCGCCCATCGTCTCAACGATGAATACACGACGTTTGGTCCCTGCCGCTGACTGCTTGATCCTGTCACATGTCTGCAGGAAGCGGAAGCAGAAGCAGGCTGATGAGGAGTCGTGCATCTGCGTATGAGGGTGTGTTTGTAACGCTAGTCGAGCTCCTAACAGAAGTGATAGTGTTGAGAGCGGTGTCAGCGCCGATGCTAAAGTCTGAGCCGGGAACGTTGTTGGAGACGGTGGCAGGGATAACCACCATGGGGATACACATCTCCTCGTATTTCTCTCGGGACTGGACCAGCTCCAGACCCCCCACGTAGGCCTGCAAACAAGGACAATCAGGAGGTGCTTGGTTTGTTGTTTGTGTCACGTTGGTCTGTACCTCAAATCCTCCAATGATCACCAGGGCGTGGATGTTGAACTTGGCAATGTTCTGGCTGATTTCCTCCATGAATTTACCTGGAAGGGTTCTTTGGGTGAACAAGCTTTTGTTATTATAACAACAATAAATAGGGAAAACAAATATTAAGCTACCTCTTGGTGCCCAACATGGAGCCTCCTATTCCAGTCCAGCCGCCCACTGAAGTCCAGTTGATTGGCTCTACCTACAGCAGGCAAACACGCACCCCATTTCAGGATAATCCCAAAATAGACATGACACAGAATTCTTTATGTTTGATGTTATTTTATTGGCTCACAGATGAGTAAAATGCTGAAAGCTGTTTCCTTGATCATAAGCAGGCACAAAGAGCTTTGTGATTCATGTTTACATGTAATGTCAAGCCGGTTGTTTTCTTAATCTTGAGAAATTGACATTTCAATGTTGATGCTATGGAAGGTCAGGGGTCATTCCTACAATACCATGACACGCATGCTATACTTGGTTTGAAAAAACATTCATTCATTCATTCATTCATTTTCCACCGCTTTTTCCTCACGAGGAGGAGCCCATCCCAGCCATCCACGGGCGAGAGGCGGGGCACACCCCAGACTGGTCGCCAGCCAATCACAGGGCATATATAGACAAACAACCATTCCCACTCACATTCATACCTATGGACAATTTGGAGTGGCCATTTAACCTAGCATGTTTTTGGAATGTGGGAGGAAACCGGAGTACCCGGAGAAAACCCACGCATGCACGGGGAGAACATGCAAACTCCACACAGAGATGTCAGAGGGTGGAATTGAACCCTAGCTGTGAGGTCTATGCACTAACCACTAGACCGCCGTGCCGCCCTTGAAAAAACATTCTCTTAAAATTGACCAAATGGTAAGTCCACTTCTACTGCAAAGCATAGCAATAGTAAAAATTATGAATTGAATAAAGAATAGAGGAGCTTATGCCGGCTCTCCCTGGTTCAGTGTTGCCCACTTCTGTGGCATTCCAACCCTCTTGATGGCAGATTTTCTCAAAAGCCACGAGCAACAAAGCTAGCAACTTCTGCTGGGGTCGGGTTATGGCATTTGGGGACCTAAAAGTCAAAGCAGACTTTTGGTGTTCTCCCTGAGCAACAGTGGGTGCTGTTGACAGGTCCGCCCACACCAAAACGAAACAAGCCAGCAGGAACCAGTCAACTTCCGAGCCGCCATGCCGCGGTGCCGGAGCCTGCACTGTTTTACATAGTGAGATCTAAAACACAAATGTTCACACTGGATAAAAGAGGAGGTGTGTTTATATTTTACTGTTACTGTCTATTGGTACACTCTGTTAGTCAAGGAAGCTACCAATTCTTCAGGTCATTGATAAGCCTACTGTATTGCTATGTTCATATTATATACAGTGTTGTCATACACACCAAAAAATATCTATATAAAACTTTAATATATAATACTTTCTCAAACAAATGAATTGGACTGATATTATTTCCTATGGGGAAAACATTCGGTTAGAGTCCAACCTTCTAGAATGGATGAATGACACTAACCAAGATTCCACTGTTTTCCCACCTGATCTTAACCCCAGGAGTTGTTCATACGATGTAACACGACTTACCTGTCCATGCGCAAGGCCGTCAAAGCCATCATGAACAGCCAACATGTTGTGACCCTGGACTATGCCCATCCTGACTGCGGCACGCACGGCTGCATTCATGCCAGCGCATGGGGCGCCGATATTCATGATGGCCACGTTGATGTTGCTCTGACAGGGGGCAGGTTAACAGATGTTTAAATCATTGGAGTAAATCCAACAACGATGGTGGAGATTGTCCTTACTTTAACATCTGGAGGGTTAATGTGGGCCAGCAGCTTGTATGTATTCCAGTTGTTTTCAAAGCTCCTGCAAGTTGAGACTTGAACTCTTAGAGATGTTTTCCAAGTCTCACCACTGTCACTGTAAAGTACATTTCATCATGAACCGCTTACTTTCCTCTGAGCTTGATGGCATCCTCAAACCTGCCTTCAGCCATGGCAGCAGTCACATCTTTGGTCTGGAAGGCAGAGGGCAGACATGGCCAATTCGAAGAACAATAAGAAAGTCCATTCCTTCCAGCGTGATGAGACGCTGACATACCACTTGCACACATTCCATGAGTGGCAGCCTGACTGCTTGGTTCCCAGAGAGGCTGACCACACAGGCTGGGGTGTCTGGTGTGGCCTCCAGGAGAGCCATCACCGCTTCGACTCCCATTCTGCTGCCCTGCAGGACACACACACAGAAGCACACATTAACACGCAATCACACACACACACACGCACACGCACACACACACACACACGCAAACACACACGCACACACACACACACACACACACACACACACCTGGTTACATCATCAGAGGGAGCATGCATAGAAAATGTCTCAGTCACCAAGGATGTTGACTTGAAACAAAGGAGACTGTGCTGGTCTTCCTAGTACTGTAGCTTTAAGAGCAGGACAGCTTTGGGCGGAGGGGGGGGGGGGGGCTAGTCCGAGAACAGGAAGTAAAGCCGACAGGTGGCTAGCACCACAGCTCGGAACTATCTTGGATAAAGATTGCTGTCAATGCTATTGTAAGTTGGAAACAACTCATAAAAGTAAAGGGGACCTATGTATTATGCTAGTTCTTCCACCCTTTGTATTGAGTAGTGGACAGCTACACACAATAACCCACACAGAAAACTTTCTAGATCAGGGGTGCTCACACTTTTTCAGCATGCGAGCTACTTTTAAAATGACCGAGTCAAAATGATCTACCCACTACAAAAATGCAAAACATCTGTTTATTTTCAAATGTATTGAGGATTATTTGTAGTACAATGTATGTTGATGTACCTTACATAACCAAATGAGCCAATATTGCAAAACACACATAATTAACTATTAACATTTTTTGTAATTACCTGAGTTTACTTTGATGACTTGCACTGAATTGAATCAGCCAGGGATGCATAGTCCGGACAGTAGCTGCTGATAGCCAGGTTAGCCAGGCAAACGCACTTCGAAAAAGACATTGTGAAAAAAAAGTCCACCTCCCATTCCGTATGGAAGTGATATGTTTTTGCCTTTTTACTTGGTCCAGCTACTTCACTCATTTTAGTGACCATAAACTTTAGCGAGGGCTTAAAATCTGACGCAATTCGCCGACTATCTTAGCACTTTGCATCGTTGTTTACGCATGAGCGGTGACCTAAAGGTCAAAATTCAGTTGTCATCTGACTGGTTGTCCTGTATGTCAATCAAGTAACGGGGATGGATGATAGGCTGACATCGTAAGTTCTGCTGCACTTAGAGACGTTGTTTGATTTGATTGGTCACCCGAAGGGCAACATTCAGTTGTCATTTGAATGGCTGCCCTGTATATCAATCAAGTGACGGCATTGATGCTAGGATGATATTTTTTTAATGTCACGCCGCGATCGACCAGCGATCGACCAGTACCACCTCCGTGATCGACCGGTAGATCACGATCGACTTAATGAGCACCCCTGTTCTAGATCTTCCAGAATCTGTACCTATACAGTCCACCCACGGTATGACGGCTATGATTGATCACATGCTCAAAGTGCTTCCTAACTACAAATAAAATCCACTTTCTCATACAGTGGGTATACTGTATACTGTATACTGTATGTGTTGATAATAAATGAATAAAGTATTTTGAGAGCTAACAGAAAAGTGTTTAGGAGCAACTGGCAGCTCATGATCTACTGGCTGGAGACCCCTGCCTTACCGTGTATGAACCCAAAGAGTAGGCACCACTGGTGCTCCCCCAACCTCGCCTGACCGAGGAGGAGCACTCATTGTCGTACCCAGTTAGTCAGAAGCACTGCTACTGCCGTGGAGCTCAGAAGCCGGACGTGAGGGGGTCGTGTTTACAAACTGCAGATCAACATCAGCAGTAGAAATGTGCTCATTAAACGTTTTTTGCGGGTGAGCTCTGTGGTTCTCTGTGTCCGACATTAATGCCCCTTTCCTGGAAAGAGCACACTGCTTCTGGCTTCCACAACAGTCTGGCGGGTATTTCACGTTCATGTTCACAAAAAAATCCTGTGAGAAATGCAGTTGAACATGAAAATATTTTCCTCTTGCTGGGAATCACCAACTTAAACGACCAATCATTGGTTCCCTTTAACACCAGAATCCAACATTCTAACTACATTTATAGGTCAGAAAGGGGAAAGCATCATAGGTCCCCATCAACAAAGAAGTTGTCATCATATGGATGGGGGAAGATGTAATGGTGGATGACGTTATATTTTGATGATGTTGACTGCTGAACAGCAGTGAAGGATGAGGAGATTCTAACCCAGGTCTTCCCGATATCCTGACTGTGTGGCCGACATGCTAACCACTCTTCCACTGTGCGGTCGACTGCAGGACATTACATTAAAGAAATCCTCATGCATCTGTGTGCCAGCTGTTAGCCATTAGCCATTAGCATGTTAGTATTTATGATTCCTTGGAGTAATTGTAGAAGCCATGCTAGACTGTACAAGAGTTTACCAACGGGTAAGACCCACTAGCTGTTGTTAAAATCGTATATGAGGACACCATTTTAGTAAATGAGATGTTTCTGCAACATACCAGGTCCCTCAGGTATGTTACTTATAGTCTAACAAACATACTTACCAGGATTCTGTCAAAGGCAGAGGGTGTCCCTCCCCTCTGCACGTGTCCAAGAACGGTGGTACGAGTATCAAAGCCAAGTCTGTCAGTCACCAGCTGAAAAAAAGAATCATACATGGGTCTTGGAGTTTGTCACGTTCTCGCTGCAATCTGCTCAGTTACTCTTTGCCAGTGTCACCTTGCCTTTTTAATTTTGTCGGATGAGATCGGTTTGCCATCTCTGGACATGGCACCCTCAGCCACGATGATCACATTAAGACGAGAACCTCTGGCCCGTTGCTGCAAACACAGCGGAGAGTGGCTCAAATGAGGCCTGCAGAAAGTTACATCAGCAGGAGAAGTCCTACTTCTGCCAGCCTCCTGCACAGGTGGTCCTCCCAGCCATCATCTGGTGGCATCTCGGGAATGAACACCCAGTCTGCACCGCAGGCCAGGGCAGTCACCAAGGCTAGGTACCTGTGGACGGACGCGCAATACATTCATTGTATGGTGCTGGTTACTTATCACTCCATTGTCTTGTACTGACCCACAGTGTCTGCCCATCACCTCCAGGATGAAGGTTCTCTGATGGCTGGATGGATGGATGGATGAGAGATATTTTATTCATCTCCAAGACAAATTCTTACCATGTGAACACATAAAGAGAGTCACTTATCCTCAAACGGTAATCTCTGGTCTGACCTCTGGGCTGTTGTGGTGATGGCGTCCACCACCTCTATGATGCGGTGCAAGGCGGAGTCAGTGCCAATGGTCATGTCTGTGCCGCAGAAGTCGTTGTCAATGGAGCCGACCATGCCCACAATGTTCAGGTGGGAGGATCTTTTGGCTTCTTCAGCCGTGATTTGACCTGCAATACAAAGATGTAGTACTCCTAGTTTACAGTAGGCCTACCTGAGAAAAGGGAGCACCCTCCCAAAGATGTAGTACTCCTAGTTTACAGTAGGCCTACCTGAGAAAAGGGAGTACCCTCCCACTTTATGATAGCTTCTCAAGGTACAGTACTAACTTATAGTGTACAGTCTGTACAGTCTGAGGTGGACCTTTAGTTGCCAGTAACGAGGGGGTGAGAGTACCCCACCCTGAAAATTTAAACTGGTGATGTGCCTTGAATGACTCGCATGAAGGTGATTGTCTATTTGGGGGTGGGGTGGGGGGTGTATCTGGGTTTTGCTGTGCTGGATTGCCACACAAATGGAGTATTCCAAAGCTGGAATGCTGCCCATTTGGAATGTTGCCCATCATCCACAATCCTTATGTAAAACATGAGCACATATTTCTTTCCCTTTTCTGTGCATTATAATGTGAGAAAACAAGTTAATATGAGCTAGCTAATAATCGGGACATTGGGACACCCATTTTGACCATGTAGCCCTAAAAAAACCCAAAACAATGTAGCATCGTTTGACGTGCACGCATTAACATGTACACATGTAATAGTTGCAGTATCTTGCTGTTTTTTGATTATTTAAAAGAGTACTGAAACTTATTTTCTAGACACATTAATAAACATAGCTATGCGTATACGACAGCAGCATAAATTACAGCCACAACACTTACCATGTCCTCTCTCCTTGGGATGGCTGTGTCTTCCAGCACAAGACGTGTGCTCAGGGAAGAAATGCTGAAAATAGTTGATCAAGTTAGCTGCTACAATAATAGTATTAATAGTATTAGTATACCAGGCAGTTATGGAGTTGCTACACTCTTGGTGTTTTTTTAGGTTTTTTTTGTGACATTTCCCATGACATCCGCTGTTAGCTAGCTGATATTAACTGCTTTTGTCATGCTAGAATTCACAGAAAAGGGAAAGAAATGTGTGTAGATGTTTCACCGGCCGCTTAGGGCGATGCTGCCCAACAACCAAGACTTCTCTAGCGCCTCCACCTCTGGTACATTTCAGTAGAAGGTGAAAGGAGGTGAGGAAGTCTCCATCAACTGGAGACAAAAGAAGCACATCTCCTCACCAGCTTGGACCAAGTCAGCCAAAAGTCCGCTCCACTCGTTCCTGAACTCATTGGCACCGGTGAGGCTTCCGTCGCCTCCGATGACACACAGGTTGGTGATGCTGAGCTTCACCAGGTTGCAAGCTGCTTTCATACGCCCCTCCCTGGTCCGGAAGTCTTTGCAGCGGGCACTGCCGATGACAGTTCCTCCCTCACGCCGAGACAAAAAAACAGGGTTTTAATCTGACTGGCACCTACATGAACAAAGACCCTAAATTGCTCCAAAGTGCAAATATCAGGGGGGAAGTTGTCCCAGTGCTGCTCATATTTCCAAATCCCAAATGGGAGAACATTCTTATTTTTCCTTTGCAGGGTTGGACCCACCAGCTGAAGCATCATTGAAACACTCTCCCACGTGGCAGGACGAATGTTGGCTCCTCCGTCCACCAGGCCTTGGTAGCCCTGAGGCACAGGTTGAGGATACATCATCTACCACAGCATGCCAAATAACGCCCGTCCCTCAACTTTCGCATTCACAACCAAACTTGTTGATTTTTGGTCCAAAGGTACTTCTTCCATTTGTATTTCTCCGAAAAAAAGACCACCGCCTTCACTCTTATAAACCATTATTAAATATGAGATTATACAGCTTAAAAAAAAAGTCTATCTGTTTGTACTGGAACATACTATTATGTAACGTATGTAACATGTATATGTAGTAGTAACAGTATGTAGTAACATGTACAACCTGAAAAGTACCACCTACCTCATGAACAAAGTAGACTTTGGCTCCAGTGTAGAGACCAACTCTGACTGTCGCTCTCACAGTGGCGTTCATGCCTGACAAAAAGGAACACAGTTTGGCTTCACTTCCATTTTTAGAAGCCATTTTTGTAGGACAGTCGGTCTGATTATGAAGTACATTGGGATTTCAATCCATCCTTCCACTTGTCACTTCGAGTACATATTATTATTATTACATATTAGTCAGTGAATGATAGCAATTTGGCAAAGTTTAGCTCCCGTGAGCTATCCTTTAATGCATATGCATGTCGTATCAATTCTTGGTCGTGTCTCTGGGACTACATTTATGTGTGACACCAGTCGGCTTCATTGGGTGGAACAACAAGTTCTAAGAGGCAGGGGACGTCCTGGATGCAAGATGTACGTAGGACAGGACAAGGTCACCGCCACCAAGGTCATCTAGGACACGACAAAACAACCATTCACACTGACAGGAACGCCGACGGACAATTTTGAGTCAGCATAATTTCACATGACCGTACGGTTCCAGGATGTTGGCCGACTGCCCACTCAGTCACACAGCGACGACAGACGAGACCAAAATAGGCGCTGGGGAAGGACAAGGAGTCGTTAGCGCTGTGCTGTTTGTACCTGGATGCGCTCTAACGCCACAGTGGGAGTTTGCGTTGTGACACGTCGGCCTACTGTGGCTCTTGTTTCACCAAACAGCTGTTGGGGGTGGGAGGACGGTAGTGGGTTATTCCCACCATGCCAGAAAAAGGTCAGAGCCCCTAAAATTAGCCTCAAAGATGCAAATAAAGGGAATACAAGAGTTGGAAAAGTCTAATACAGCCTGTTCATAAACATAATTAATAATAAAACGTTTATGTAGCATAAACGTAGACATAAACGGATGTCACTAGTCATAGAAGTTTCCATCCAAGCCAGCTGCCCGATGGTGGTAGTTTAAAGGGGAAGTACAGCATATTGGAAGTAATGTTAATTTGGAACACTTTGGTTATTTTATTGGCATCACACAGTAATCGATCATCTACCGTCCAGCAACCTTCACAAAGAATGTGCTCACGTCGCATGACGACAATATTAGGCAATAATTGGTACAGCTGTTGCTGACGCCTGAGGATATAGTGTCATATCTAACCTTGAGCATCGCCCCCTGAGGTCAGCACAGCAATGGAGCATCCCACCCCCATCTCTGTGGGATCCAAGGTTGGGTGCAGGGACTTGGACATGTTTCCAGAGGAAGCAGGCCGTCTGAGGTGAAAGGAGGGCAAGCGTTGGAATAGAGGCTGCTAAACCCGTGTAAGCGCTGGCTTTATAGAGCCCCCGCCCCGCAGTCAGTCCCCTCCCCCTGACACCCTCCACAAACCCTCTGAGCCACCTAAATATATGTCCCAGCACCTGCCCCGGACAGAAAAACAGTAAAGACAAGACTGGCATAGCAATAAACGTATCATTGTTGGTTCGTCTACTGCTGGTAAAAATCAACTACTGCTTCCAAAATAAATGGATGCATGGTAGGCAACATTTATTTCATATCAGAGTGAAAAATCAACATCCACACAGGATCAGGAGGTAGACTGGTCGTCCAGGAACCAGACCTCAGACTTGGATCAGGTAACCAGGCCCTCCATGATGGTGCCCCCCGTTCCTCAAGGGAAGGGGTTCAATGTAGGGACACATTTCACTGTACATGTAACAATCTTTAAAAAAACAAACTCCACACTGAGATGACCTGTACAAACACCCCGTTGGCGGTGGGGGGGGCAGGGGCGGTGGGTGGGGAGATGTTCAAAGCTGCAAATACTAGAATGTCTTTATTTACAGTAGGTTCTACACTTTAATACACAATCTTACATATTTACATAAATGTTATGTAAATGTACTGTACTACTCTATCCAAAATGACTAAAATGAAAGACGATTGACAACAAAGTCGGAGGTTTGGGCTTCTGGGGTCAGTACCGTATTAAAAAAAATAAGACTGTCGGCTGGCAACCTTCACTTGTATCCAGGTGACAAGCATGGGGAGGCATCGCAGCCCAGTGGAACAAATCTCTGGAAAAAAAACAAGAGAAGATATTTTATAGTGACTAGGGAATGCATACGAACGCATGGAATATGGACAGGCTCCTTGTCATTGTCTGAAGTTTGTCTATAGTTCGTCCACGTTTGTTTGTGGACACCAACCCCTGTAGTCCTAAGGCAGGGCACCCAAGGGGGGTAACAGCTACGCTATGTGGTCATATGAGGAATTGTCTAATGCAGGGATTTACAACCACTGTGCCGTGAGGACAACATCCAATATCCAATATTCCTGCCAGGATATCGGCTTTGTGTTGTAAACAAGCCCAGGCTTCACACCGGGTGAGTATAGATAAATTACATTGTAATTAAATATACTGTAAGGAGTGTCATTTTGTAACATTTTGGGTTAGTTGTGTGCCGCAAGATTTTCCCAATGTAAAAAAACATGCAGTGGCTCAAAAAGGTTGAAAAAATGGTCTAATGAGTATATTTGGATTATCTATCCATCCATCCATCCATCCTAGTTACTTTCTGAATCCATCAGCTAGTTATTTCCAAGTTGGTCAAATTCTCTCTCATAGCATAGACAGGTACTACACAAATAATTAGAATATCAAGTAAAACTAGTTTTATTTTGGCAATTTAAGATAAAAGATGAAACCACACAATTGTATTGAGCCATTACATGCAAATGGACATTATGCAATTATAATTATTTGTGTAGTACCTCGGCAGTACCTGTACACAGACAGTGGTGTACAAAAGGTTTGGCCACCCCTGGTCATTTTCAAGATTTGCCTTTCTGAATAACTACTTGTTGGGATCAGCGACTTCAACTCAAAGTAGACAGGTTCATTCATTTGGGCACCCCTAAAAATGTAGTTCGTCATGCATACCGCATGCAAACCGAGCGTTCAGAGCCATCCCAAACTTCTTTCAGGGCTCACTTCCAAATGCACAAACCTCATGTTCTGAAACTTTGGCATGGTTTAACACAGAAATACAACATTTAAAAAACATTTATAGGTTAGAAAAGTGGCCTTGACCTGCATACACAAGTGAAGCCAATCATAGAAAGGGTATTTAAGGTGGCCAATGGAAAGTTGCATCTTCTCTGTAGAGTAGCACCATGGTAGCTTCAGAACAACTGTGACATGACCTGAGAGCAAAGAATATTCAACATCATGGTCTAGGGCAGGGGTCGGGAACCTTTTTGGCTACGAGAGCCATGAAGGCCAGATATTTTAAAATGTGTATCTGTGAGAGCCATATACATTTTTTAAACATTGAATGCAATAAAATGTGTGCATTTTTATGTAAGACCAACAGTTTTAGATAATGGGCTCTAATTACGTAGACCAGGCACACTACCCCACGCCAATGGGGTGTGGCCAGCACACTTTCGTGAGCAGCGCAGTGTCTAATAATAAATCAAATTCTTGTTGCCATTAATACAACTTCTGCTGCTGCATAGTTTTGCACCGTACTCCGTAGATGTATTTCATTCTTTTGGCCATCTTCGTCAGAAGGCTTGGTTCTGCAGCTTTAGCTATTTGACTAAAGGAGGAAAGTTTACATTTACATGTTTTTTTGACATCTCAATGACCGAGGTAGACTACAGCATTACCCAGTAATAACCAAGTTTTGGTGTTTGACCTGGAAAATATCATCAGGAAAGATAGATACGGTTGGCCGTATTGCAGCAGAATATAGATGGACAAATTAAAATGCATAAGAAAGTTGTTGATTTTGAATATTATTTTTAACAGTCATTTCTGTGATGGTTTTGTTAGCAAAAATAAATTTTTATTGTGGTAAGAAATGCTTGAGAGCCAGATACAGTCATCAAAAGAGCCCTACCTGGCTCCCAAGCCATAGGTTCCCTACCTCTGGTCTAGGGGATGGATACAAAAACTAGCTCAGAGATTTCAGCTGTGAGGTTCCACTCTGAGGAACATAGTGAGGAAATGGAAGACCACCAACAGTTCTAGTTAAGGCCCGGATAAATGGTAAACTTATTCCGTAGCATGCAAGGTGCACAGCGCTAGCGCTATGCTATGAGTGCTTTTTTCCCTTGAAATGTGTTTGTCTTATTCCATAAAGTCATCGTAAAATCAGGCGTGCTCCCTAAAATATATGAATTTTGTTCATTTTCAGTTAGCAGTACACAGACAGTGGTAATGGTACATTAGGTACACTTGCACAGTATCACAATAGTGGCATCAAGCATCGTGCATGTATGGCTATTTTAGTAGCATGCTAAAATATGGCTCCCCTCTCAATACATCGCAGTATGCACATTGCGATTTTAAACTTGTTTCAATGGACACGACCCATATTTACAGTAGGTGGTTTGCCTGGTGATATAAAGTCAGTAGGTTAACTTCTCGTAGGACCCAAAGCAGTGCTTTTGAGAAAGGCTGACTGAAGATCATTATTATGTTTGTTGCCATGGTTGCATGAATCAGCAACTTCATGCTGCTGATTAAAAATAAGAATAAAGTGTCAAGGATCACTTGCACACATACACATATAGCTGATTAAGAAACAGTACATATGGCAACTTCTGATCAATACAAATCAATTTCAGACTTGTTTAGGTTTAAGAACCACGCCCACTGATGGTTTATGCCCCGCCCAATATGAGTACAGATACGGATGCAAATAATTTAGACAGGTGGACAGATACAGAAACAGAAAGTGGTGTACTCACTCATCCCTGGTCAAAATAGTTTCTGCAAAAGGAGAATCTACTAAAGACTGTAAAACGGATGTACTCACAATAGATTCTTCAAAGTGCAAAAGGAACGCCACTGGGTTTCGGCAGTCGGGTCGAAGGTGGGGGAACGCAGCATCACCTGAGGCGGAAGGAGAGATGTAGAAAGAAACCTCGTCGTCCAAACGTAGCTCCTCCACGGGAGGAAGACACTTGCGCAGCAGTGCAACTGCAGTCTTTGTCCCACAGGTCTCATTGTCTGGAACAATGAAGCGGCACTTTAGAACTCCATCGGTGCTCACATCACAGAAGATAAAGAAGTTGTTACCTCTCTGCATTATGTGCTTGACTGGGCTCATCTGATTCATGGGCTTTTCTCCCAGTTCTGGTGGAGCCCAACCATATCGCTCCTGATGCTTCTCAAAACGTGCGGTTTGGATTATTTTTTTACCAGTAGAAAAAAAAATAACAGACTCTCGTTGCAGTGTTGGTATAAAAGGCTTAGTTTCTCTCAGCTGCTTCTCCTCACTACACGTGGTGATGCTCTCCACTTTTTCACAGTGGGTTTGAATCTATAAGAATGGCAGACAACAAGTCCATTAGGAGTTTGTCCATGTTTAGACTGTAGTTTGGATCTTTCTTACAGGCCAGGCTTCAACTGGGAGATGCTCTTTGTCAGCGCTTTGCCCATCCTCGTGGTCTACAAATAATCTTTGGACAACATCCTGCCATGACACAAAATAGAAGAATTAACACTGCTAACATGATAGCATAGCACAGTGCACTCCAGTCATTTTTAAAGGAGCCCCACGAAACCATTTTCTTTGCTGGAAATTATGTATTAGAGTACAACGGCCACACCCGAATATTTGTACATTGAAAAAAAGTACCATCATTATGAGAAAAGGGAAATACAAGACATACCCACATGTAGTATATAAATATTAGTCCATATTTAGCCATACAGTATGCACAATATACAGTGGTATGAAAAGGTTTGGGCACCCCTGGTAATGTTCCAGATGTTCCTTTGGAAATGACTGCTTGTTGGGATCAGCCATTCCAGGTAAATATATCTACGGGTAAATATATCATATAGCAGACCAACAGGTGAGCTTGTACTGGATGTGAATAAACGGTGATAAGATAACAGCTGCACATGGGGAGTTCCCACGTTTTGACAACCAACAATGCTGAATGTCATCCTGAATTCATTCTGAGTATCCCAGCTGAGTTGTTTGCAGTGGTCAATCAGGGATCTCAACAGCAGATTTCCAGAATACATTTGTAGACAAGGACGCCATCGACAGGAAGTCAAATTCCATCGTGTTTCAAGGTTTCAATTACTATGAATTGGATTTTATTGGATTGTGAAAAGTTGCCCCTGTATATTTTTGATGTAGGCTTTCAATGATTATTGTCCAACATTCATATCCTGAACCATTCTGATTATGACAGGGCCGTCAAATTGTTATTTGGGGGTTATTTCTCTATGTCAGAGGTAGGGAACCTATGGCTCGGGAGCCAGGTAGGGCTCTTTTGATGACTGTATCTGGCTCTCAAGCATTTCTTACCACAATAAAAAATTATTTTTGCTAACATTTTAAAGTAAACCATCACAGAAATGACTGTTAAAAATAATATTCAAAATCAACAACTTTCTTATGCATTTTAATTTGTCCATCTATATTCTGCTGCAATACGGCCAATATCTTTCCTGATGATATTTTCCAGGTCAAACACCAAAACTTGATTATTATTGGGTAATGCTGTAGTCTACCTCGGTCATTGAGATGTCAAAAAAACATGTAAATGTAAACTTTCCTCCTTTAGTCAAATAGCTAAAGCTGCAGAACCAAGCCTTCTGACGAAGATGGCCAAAAGAATGAAATACGTCTACGGAGTACGGTGCAAAACTATGCAGCAGCAGAAGTTGTATTAATGGCAACAAGTATTTGATTTATTATTAGACACTTCGCTGCTCACGAAAGTGTGCTGGCCACACCCCATTGGCGTGGGGTAGTGTACCTGGTCTACGTAATTAGAGCCCATTATCTAAAACTGTTGGTCTTACATAAAAATGCACACATTTTATTGCATTCAATGTTTAAAAAAAATGTATATGGCTCTCACAGATACACATGTTAAAATATCTGGCCTTCATGGCTCTCTTCACCAAAAAGGTTCCCGACCCCTGCTCTATGTCATGCATGAGGCCCAAGGGTGTTCCCCGCCTCTCTCCTAAAGTCAGCCGGGATAAGGTCCAGCATACCCCTGCAACCCTAGTGAGGATAAGCGACTTGGAAAAATGATTGGGTAGACGGAGCATAAATCCTGGTCGTTTTCAATGTAGGATAGTGGAGCTAGCTCAAAATCATACACATTTGTTTTCCTACACTCCTAATGAAGTGTTTTTGTTTGGTTTCTTATTAGCAGGCCTGGTGATGAGCTGGATCTGGTCATGACCACAGATGAGGGTGGGAAGCCTTCCGGCTCAGCTCTCTCTACAGGACGGTCCGGTACTCTGACCTCATTACTGCAGATGCTGCACCAATCCTCCTGTAGCCGTAATTCGACTGGCGGTCGTATCCTTCTCTACAGCACCCGTTGGAACACACCTCTAGTCTCCCTTCTCAAAAAGGGGGACCGCCACCACGGTCTGCCAATCCAGAGGTACTGTTCCCGACTTCCACGCAATGTTGAAGAGGACAAGACAGTCCCTCAACATGCAGAGCCTTGAGGAATTCAGGGCGAAACTCATCCACCCCCAGAGCTTTGCCACTGGGAGCGTTTTAACTATCCCAGATACCTCAACAATGGTGACGGTCATGTTCGTGTTCTCCGACTCTGCTTCCTCTATGGAAGGTATGTCAGTGGGATTGAGGAGCGCCTCAGAGTATTCCGTCAACCGTCAGACTACATCCTCAGTCGAGGTCAGCAGGCCCCCGCCCCCACTGGACTGGGAACTGCTTACCCCATTCTGAGGCGTCGGACGGTTTGCCAGAACCTCTGAGAGGTTGACTGTAAGTCGTACTCCATGGCCTTACGGAACTCCTCCCACACCTGATTTTTTGCCTTGCCGAAGCCACTTGGCTTGCCATGACCTGTCAACTGCTTCAGGAGTCCCATAAGCCATCCATGCTTGATAGGACTTCTTCAGTTTGACGGCAGCCCTGACCTCGTGTCCACCATCGGATTCGGGGCTTGCCGCCACAACTGGCACTATTAGCAGGCCTGGTGGTGCCATCAAATAGATGAAAAGCGGCCCTAAGATGTAATATATAAATAGCCCCAACACAAAAAGCCAATTAATTTTTCATTCACGAAGAATATTTATCCAAAAATGTGCTTTAACTGCTCACTTGGAACAGTTCATGTTAGGGTCTTTGAAACCAGTTGAGGGGTCCACAACCTGGCTGTTCTTGGGATGCAGGAAGAGAGATGACACTGGATGTTGGACGAGCTAGGGGGACTACTCCAAGAAGCATTTGTTGCTTCATCGGGCATACTTCACATGGCCGACAAAGTTTCTGGTAACAATTTTCTCGCCGAAATAAGATTCAGGCACCATGGCAACAAACAGGAAATGGACATTGACGTTCTTTGCTGCTCTGACCTTCTGGTGGGGTTGGTTGGTTTCACAGCGCCTCAGCCTGGGAGTTCTATTTGTGTGAAATATCTGAAGTGGCGTGGCATAAAAGGAATATAAGTGTTAAATACAGGGAATTTGTACAAAGAGGCTTGGACAAACCTTGGAAGATAGAGGTTGATGTTTGGTGTTGGGAACTCTCTGTGGTGTCATTAGTTTGTCCGCTTCTTTTTGCAATGCAGCAAAGACCAAAAAACAACAGGTGTCACATCATGACAAGCAAGTAATTATGCTATACTTTACCTGCGAGTGTTCCCTGAGCCGTCTCTGCCAGATGTTTGCTAACTGGAACTATTCGTGCCTGCATGAGAAATTCCATTACAGAAAATTACTGAAGTAATCTTTTAACCAAAATTAGGCATGTCCAATATTGGCTCTCTACAGGACGGTCCGGTACTCCGACCTCATTACTGCAGATGCTGCACCAATCCTTCTGTAGCCGTAGTTCGACTGATGGTCGTATCCTTCTCTACACACCTCTAGTCACCCTTCTCAAAAAGGGGGACCACCACCCCGGTCTGCAATGCATAGGTACTGTTCCCGACTTCCACGCAATGTTGAAGAGGACAAGACAGTCCCTCAACATGCAGAGCCTTGAGGAATTCGGGGCAAAACTCATCCACCCCCAGAGCTTTGCCACTGGGGGGTGTTTTAACTACCCCAGATACCTCAGCAATGGTGACTGTCATGTTCGTGTACCAACCACCTTGCGGCCACAACTCCGCTTGAGTGCCTGCGCAATGGAGACATGGAATATGGTCCCTGCAGACTTGATAGACTTGTCTTCTCCGGGGATGCAGGCGAAGCTCTGCCGAAGGTGAGAGTTTAAGTCTCCAAAGTCTGTCTCGCATCCTCCCCCACCATCTAATCCAACTCATCACCAGGTAGTGATCAGTTGGCAGCTCAGGTCTTTTCTTCACACGCGTGGACATGCGGACGCAAGACTGATGAGCAAAGTGGATCATAGACCTGCGACCTAGCGTGTCCCGGTGCCAAGTGCACTTGTGGACATCCCTGTGTTCAAACATGGTGACACAGAACACAGAAGTCCAATAAGATAAGACCACACGGGTTCAGATTGGGGAGGCTCTCAATCACGGCCACGCTCCAGGTCATTGCCCGCAAGTCTCCCAATAGAGTCACCAGATGGGTTGCTCTCCAGCACCCCTCTACTGGACTCCAAGAAGTTTGGGCACTCTGAACCTCCATTTGGCACATTGGCACAGACAACAGTCAGGATCCTTTCCCCAACCCGAAGGCAGAGGCATTACCCTTTCGTTCACCAGGGATGACTCCAACACCCAGGCACAGAGCCGGGGGGCTATTATTAAGCTCACACCAGCTCACCACCCCTCCCCTGTGGCAATGCTAAACTAGAACAAGGTCCACCCCTCTCAAGGAGTTTGGTTCCGGAACCTGAACTGTGGGTCGAGGTGAGTCCGATGTCTAGTCAGAATGTCTCCACAAGCTTCACAGTTAGGAGACCAGGGTTCAATTCCACCCTCGGCCATCTCTGTGTGGAGTTTGCATGTTCTCCCCGTGCATGCGTGGGTTTTCTACGGGTACTCTGGTTTCCTCCCACATTCCAAAAACATGCTAGGTTTTGGTTAATAGGTATGAATGTGTGAATGGTTGTTTGTCTATATGTGCCCTGTGATTGGCTGGCGACCAGTCCAGGGTGTACCCCGCCTCTTGCCCAAAGACAGCTGGGATAGGCTCCAGCACCCCCGCAACCTTCGTGAGGACAAAGCGGTAGAAAATGAATGAATGAATGAATGTTTGCACAACTCAACACAGTTAAGGCAACATTTGCTTACTCCATAAAGGATGAGAAAGTATCAAAAAAATATCAATGGAAGTAGTATTTTGGAGATTATCAAATATCTGATATCGAACCATACCGATTTTGCCACAGGATGGTCAAATTGTTACCCTGGCTCCCTTTTTAGTGGGGTTACAGTACCTCCCTAAATCAGAGCATGAAGCCTGCCCATTTCCAATCTATGACACGTGAGCCAGCTGGGGTGGAAGTGACTAGAGTGCATATTAAAAAGGGAGAATGCGAGCACAGAGAGACGTACACACCTTGGCAGATATAGGCTGTCCAGTGTTGCAGATTCTCTGTGGTGTCCATAGGTTCTCATCCTCTGTGTGCATTGCAGCGAAGACAAATAAAACAAAAACAATTACAACACATGGCAAGCAGGAGAGGGTGAATTAGGCTTCTTGCTACCCGTTACTGCTCCCTTACGAGTCTCTGTCAGATTTTTTCGAACTGGAACTCTCTGTGCCTGCAGGGAAATTGAAATGAGCTAAAAATGCATAAAAGCAGAACTAAACAAACACAATGTGTACATACTGTGTAGATAGAAGTGTGTCTGCCAGATGAGTGTAGAGGGGTGGCACCCATGGGTCCTGCAGCCTTCACGCCCTCATTCTGTAGGATGCTTCTCAGGGCACAGGGGTCAGGAGAGAAGGCCACTGACTTCACTGATCACAAATCAGGAAAGAGGACAATTCATTGGTGGACAAAAGGTCAAAATCATTTCCTGTGTCTAACTCAAATAAACCAAATGCTTGTGGATCTTTCGGCATGTGATCACCTCACAAATGTGATTGAAAAGACTATACCGACGCTTCTGAAACAACCAACAGCTTTATTTCGTCCCTGTCGTGGAATACAGGACCAGCTGGCCACCCTCATGAGGGTGCATGGGAGTTTGCCCAACCGGTCTACATGTGCTTTTGGAACTTGTAAAAGGCATTTCGACCATCCTTTGGGGGGTGCTCCAGGAGTACGGAAGTAGTAGGGAAATCCATGGCGCTCCTTCCGGAGCAGAATCTTGGTTCACATTGCCAGTAGTAACTCCAGCCCGGTTCCGGTGAACGTTGGCCTCGGCCAAGGCTGCCCCTTTGTCACTGATTCTGTTCATCATTTTTATGGACAGGAGTCTGGTGCGCGGCCTTAGGGACCATCATCTGCTATTTGAGGATGATGTGGTCCTGATGGCCTCTTTGGACTGGGACCTTCAGCATTTACTGGGACTTTATATCTGAATGTGAAGCTACTGGGATGAGACTCAGCACCACCAAAACAGAGGCCGTTTCTGTTTTTGATGCTCTTGTTTTGTATTTGACTCCCTGTTTTGCCGTGTCTGCCTTGGTTGTGCTTATCACCCACACCTGTCCCTAATTTGTCCTGTCGATTTAGTTCAGGTGTGTGCTTCTCCCGATGTGGGATCATTATCATTTGTCCGTCTGCTTCCTGAGTTGCTTTATCCTGCTGCTGCAATTATTGCCAGAAATAAATAATTTTTACCTGCATTTGGTCCTGTTCTCTGCGTCGAACCGTAAAGCTGTCGAGCCCGACCGTGACAGGTGGATCTACAGTATATTCCCACCCTCACCTATGGTCATGAGCTTTGGGTCGTGACCGAAAGAACAAGATCGTGGATACAAGCGGCTGAAAAGAGTTTCCTTCGTAGGGTAGCTGGACTCACCCTAAGAGATAGGGTGAGGAGCTCAGCCATCCGGGAGGGGCTCAGACAAGAGCCGCTTCTCCTTCACATGAAGAGGAGCCAGTTGAGGTGGCTCGGACGGCTACCCAGTGAGGTGTTCCGAGCATTCCCACCCGGGAGAAGGCCCTGGGGCAGATTTTGGACACGTTGGAGGGATTATGTGTCACAGCTGGCCTGGGAAGGCCTTGGTGTCCTACTGGTGGAGCTGGAGGAGGTGGCCAGGGACCGGAAGTCTGGGCTTCTGTACTGCTGCCCCCCGACCCGGATCAGCGGAGAAGAATGGAATGCACCTAAACAACTTATTTTTAGCCATGTAGCATCCTGACCACACGTATAGACAGTATTTACCTAAACCGCAAAGAGGTCAGGGCTGTAACCAAAATTTGAAAACATATCTTCATACCTTCCATCCATCCAGCTGTTTATCCTCACGAGGGTGGGTGTATGCTGGAGCCTATCCCAGCTGTCTTCGGGTGAGAGGCGGGGTTCACCCTGGACTGGTGGCCAGCCAATCACAGGGCACATATAGACAAACAACCATTCACACCCACACTCATACCTATGGACAATTATAACCTAACCTAATAACCTAACATACACATTTTTGGAATGTGGGAGGAAACCACGCACGGGTGTAAAGTGTACAGCATAAAGCCCCCAATTATCAGGACATGTTTAAGTCTCTTGCTGAAGTGATTACATGTATGCTTTCCCTGAAAATGTTTTTTGTCAAGTGTTGAGATTTTGTACTGGTTCTTGAACACACCACAGTTTTGCACGGTGGAGAGTGGTTAGAGCGCAGGCCACACAGCTAGGAGACCTGAGTTTGATTCCACCGTCAGCCATCTCTGTGTGGAGTTTGCATGTTCTCCCCGTGTATGCATGGGTTTTCTCCCGGGTACTCTGGTTTCCTCCCCCATTCCAAAAACATGCTAGGTTAATTGGCCACTCCAAATTGTCCATAGGTATGAATGGTTGTTTGTCTATATGTGCCCTGTGATTGGCTGGCCACCAGTCCAGGGTGTAACCCGCCTCTTGCCCGAAGACAGCTGGGATAGGCTCCAGCACCCCAGCGACCCTTCCGAGGATAAGCGGTAGAATGAATGAATGTCCCATAAATTTCCCCTCAGTACTATCAGTAATACCCCAAATCCCATAATGTACCAATAATTTGTCCCCTTCAATAGATGGCTATTAAACATAAACTGGCTGTATCCTGCACTGCGCCTAATGTCTTACATGCATCTTTACAGCAGCTTTATCAAGCACAACGTAACAGGGACATGCAAAACGTACCCAAAACGTCTAAAAGGACAATGTTTTTTCTGCTATATGTATATTGAGCAAGTGCTTTGTGATTGTTGGATTGGATGTGAATAAAAATAATAATGAATTGGATTAACACAGGCGGCACGGCGGTCTGTGGTTAGCGTGCAGACCTCACAACTAGGAGAACAGGGTTCAATTCCACCCTCGGGCATCTCTGTGTGGAGTTTGCATGTTCTCCCCGTGCATGCGTGGGTTTTCTCCGGGTACTCCAGTTTCCTCCCACAGTCCAAAAACATGCTCGGTTATTTGGTGACTCCAAATTGTCCATAGGTATGAATATGAGTGTGAACGGTTGTTTGTCTATATGTGCCCTGTGATTGGCTGGCGACCAGTCCAGGGTGTACCCCGCCTCTTGCCCGAAGACAGCTGGGATAGGCTCCAGTAGCCCCGCGACCCTCGTGAGGAAAAGCGGTAGAAAATCAATGAATGAATGGATTAACACAGCACTTTCCAATTCATACTGAAACCCATTATTCATTCTATCCTGGTGGCGATTGTATCTGTAGCCACGACGGCCCTGGGTGTTACTAAGAAAGAACATGATCTAATGTTGGGTAGGTTTAACACCAACCTGTGGTGGGTGGAGCCGTTTGATGACTCTTTGCAACAGACACTCGCTGGGGCTGCAGAGATAATCAGCAAAAGAAAAGTAAATGAAGTGACCAGACACTACAGAGGATCACACCTCATGTAGAGTCAAAGGTTATCCACAACTCACAAGGTTTAGGGAAGGTTTAGACTGTGGAGCTGGAGACGGCTGCACGTGCACGCTCCCTTTATGCAGGATACTTAGCAAAGCAGTGTGATTGGACCGGAATTTCTCCGTTTTGCCTGAAAAACATTTTTTAATGCAGAAAATGATGCCAACGTCCATACGATACACCCAAGTAAACCTGTTCCAGTCAGAATATGGATTACAGTAGTACCTCCAGTCGACAATTTCAAATTAACCTTTTGAAAAAAATCTGTCTCCAAATTCATACAAGCCTGGAGGTTGAACAGCAAATCTTATCAGTCCTGGTGCATCTAAAGCCGAGGTTGCCAAAGTGCGGTGCTGCCTTGGGTGAACGTGAATAGAAATGAAAATGGCCTTGACTACATTAGTGGCGAACATTAACATTTACTGGATGGCTCATGTCAACGGCCACAGCTGGTAGTAAAGTGTTCATTGTTCTATCTGCATTCAAAATGTTTATTATTGCTAAATATGCTAAACAGGGGCTGGTCTTATGTGGTGCTGTGACTATAAGGGCTGTTTTCTAAGCTGTACGAGCTTGTCATTGGTTTGTTGGCATGAGGTTCGAAAGCCCTCAATTTTGTACATAAAAAAAACACACCAATGATGGAAAGAGCATAATAGGTCCCCTTTAAATTTTTTCAGTTTAATTCTAAGTGGTTAACTTCTCTTTATACTTATCAGACAGTTGAGAATGTTCAAATGTTATATTAAATGTTGGACAACTATGACATCAACCAACACAATGTACTAAATGCTGTTAGCTTGGACAGGCAACTGTCACAAACACAACATAAAACATCTTATCAATCGTTGAATAGTACAAATGTGACTCACAAACTTTCATTAAATGTGTTAAAGGGGACCTATGATGCTTTCCCCTTTCTGACCTATAAATGTAGTTAGAATGTTGGATTCTGGTGTTAAAGGGGACCTATGGTGCTTTCCCCTTTCTGACCTATAAATATATTTAGAATGTTGGATTCTGGTGTTTCAGATGTGAGGGGTGCCCATTTGGAAGTGAGCCCTGAATGTTAGGGATGGCTCTGAACGCTCGGTTTCAGATTTCATTCTAACTCCGGCTTTTTGTGATGTCACTATGTGCCGACAGTGAGTACAAGTTGTAGGGGCATATAGGTCCCCTTTAAGGAATCAAAATAGTCACACACACTGTACATGAACATGTGAACTCACCACAGTCCTGCATGCTGTGGCTCCAATGGCATATCTTGGTTGGACCTTTGAGACTGAGAGAGGTCATACTATCCGAACAGACATCCACACTGACGGAAGAAGGTACACCCGAAGAGGTACTGCTGTGATGTGTGACATTTGTTGTGCCAGAATGGCTACGCTGTCCTGATGGAACCTCAGCCAATCCATGACGCCCAAGCTCCCCCTTGTTGAAGTCTACTGTGCTTTTTAACTCAGCTGAACATTTAGAGCGTTTGGCAGTTATGTTTGGGGGTTTTACACGGACACTGTTTCCAAGCTGGATGCCGCCAGCGCCGCTTGCTGACTGTACAACAGTCGTTGGCTGCATTGCCACAACATCTGTGTTGTGCTTGGCCGTGATGAAGGGTATGGGTCTGGTCCGTGACTTTTTCTTCTTGGCTTTCCCCTGCAGTTAAATGATCAAGCGTTAGAGCGGAAAAACCCAACAAATGCTGGGAAGGGGACACTCACAGTCAAGGCTTTGTCCTCCCACTGCCTGAAGTCGGATGCTGCAGGTCGGAGGGTTCTGACAAGCACAGGAAGCCTGCTCCTTTTTGAGCTTCTTGGATCTTGGTTCTCAGAATCCTTGTTAGGAAGGTGCTGTACTGGCACAGGGTTGGAATTCTTCGGGTCGACTGCCATTTTCTTATTTTCATTGTTTATCCTGAGCAGAAAGTGACACCATTATTTATAATGTGGTAATGAGCTTCCCACACCCAATTATTATTTATGTTTTCAGGCCACCATACAGGATACACCTTTCTCTGACAGACATGAACATTTTCTCACATTTCTCTCTCGTTTGTTTAAACACTCAAAACGTTCCTTTGAATTTGAATGATTACTCTACAAGGTTGGAAAAAATATCAGGATATATATCGTACACAGATATTCAACCTAAATATATCGGGATATGAGTTTTTGGTCCATATCGCCTAGCCTATGCCTAATGTGTTTTGTGGGACTACCAGTGTGTAAAAAAACTCGGGTAGAGCCACTAATTGTGCTGGGATAAGGCTATTAGCAACCCGCTTCCTCTATGGCAGTGATTTTCAACCTTTTTTGAGCCACGGCACGTTTTTTACATTGTAAAAATCTTGTGGCACACCACTAACCAAAAATGTTACAAAATGTCACCACGACCTCACATGTGCATCAATAAGTCTATGGGAGGAACAAGGTAGGTGTTGCCACACGGACCAATATTACATTGCTCTGCCAGTCTTTACACCACAGACACTCGACAGTAGCCACGTTTTTACATCACCACTTTTTCTCTTTCCCAATGACCTTTCGGGAAACAATGGTAAAGGAATGGAAAGGAATATTCCAATCTCTTGTCTACATGTGCCGTGAAAATCTAACAGAATAGTCAATAGGGCATGCCCAGTAAAACGTAAACATCAACATCACGTGATACCGGCTTCCCCAAGTTTTTTTTTCACTTTCACTGGAATAACTCCGTATTGCCAGTTTTTCGTCTGTCCAGTCTTGAAATTTAGTTTGAATCAAAAACAAACTTTGCTTAGTCCAGTGCCGATTGCTGGCCTCCATTTTTAAAAGTGAAGAACGTCTGGATCCCACCCTTGGCCATCTCTGTGTGGAGTTTGCATGTTCTCCCCGTGCATGCGTGGGTTTTTCTCCGGGTACTCCGGTTTCCTCCCACATTCCAAAAACATGCTAGGTTAATTGGCGACTCCAAATTGTCCATAGGTATGAATGTGAGTGTGAATGGTTATTTGTCTATATGTGCCCTGTGATTGGCTGGCGACCAGTCTAGGGTGTACCCCGCCTTACGCCCGAAGACAGCTGGGATAGGCTCCAGCACCCCCCGCGACCCTCATGAGCAAAAGCGGTAGAAAATGAATGAATGAATGAATGAAAAGAACGTCTGGATCTGCGTATTACGTCATATCTGAGCATGCGCTGAAAGATCGCACCCGGGATCAATTTAAACAGGAAAAGATCAAATTCAATCTTGCTAATATTTTATAATTAAACTCAGGACATGTTTTATATAGATATATATTTTCTTTTTTAATAAAACTGCACTTGTGAATGGCGTATAGAAGGGTTTAGATTCTGTTCCACAGATGGCGGTAATGCACACGAAAGCTGCTTGCCAACCGCCAATAAACAACAGAAGAAGAAAAACACCACCAAGAAGAAGAAGGCACCCTGACAACTTTCTGTTTGAGCGGGTACAAGATACCTCAATCGGATTGGTTAAAAGGAATATTCCATCCCTGTTCAATTCTTTCCGTTTGAGCAAATAAACCAAAGTGAATTGGAATATTTGGGTCCATGTATACTATTGGCATAATGGCTATTGACATCATATTTGCAAATAATGATTAATAAATGGTAATTATAAAAAGTTATTTGGATAATTCCTCACGGCACACCTGATGGTTTCTCAAGGTACACTAGTGTGCCGCGGCACAGTGGTTGAAAATCACTGCTCTATGGCAGGGGTCGGGAATCTTTTTGGCGAAGAGAGCCATGAAGGCCAGATATTTTAAAATGTGTATCTGTGAGAGCCATATACATTTTTTTAAACATTGAATGCAATAAAATGTGTGCATTTTTATGTAAGACCAACAGTTTTAGATAATGGGCTCTAATTACGTAGACCAGGCACACTACCCCACGCCAATGGGGTGTGGCCAGCACACTTTCGTGAGCAGCGCAGTGTCTAATAATAAATCAAATACTTGTTGCCATTAATACAACTTCTGCTGCTGCATAGTTTTGCACCGTACTCCGTAGACGTATTTCATTCTTTTGGCCATCTTCGTCAGAAGGCTTGGTTCTGCAGCTTTAGCTATTTGACTAAAGGAGGAAAGTTTACATTTACATGTTTTTTTTACATCTCAATGACCGAGGTAGACTACAGCATTACCCAGTAATAATCAAGTTTTGGTGTTTGACCTGGAAAATATCATCAGGAAAGATAGATATGGTTGGCCGAATTGCAGCAGAATATAGATGAACGAATTAAAATGCATAAGAAAGTTGTTGATTTTGAATATTATTTTTAACAGTCATTTCTGTGATGGTTTACTTTAAAATGTCAGCAAAAATAAATTTTTATGGTGGTAAGAAATGCTTGAGAGCCAGATACAGTCATCAAAAGAGCCCTACCTGGCTCCCGAGCCATAGGTTCCCTACCACCGCTCTATGGTATAATGCTATACAGACAAGCGCTTTTGCTCCATGACTTACCCAAAATAAACAGTTAGGACCCTGACAGGGCTCACTTTCAAATGCGCAAACCTCACAATCTCAAACCTTGGCATGGTTTAACACCAGAATACAACATTCTAACTACACTTATAGGTCAGAAAAGTGGACAAAAGCGTCTTTGGTCCCCTTTAAGTTAATTCCAGCATGAATTTCCTCCTAAGTGCTGAATGGGAAGCCAACTTCAGCATCATAAAAATCAGAGGCCACAGTCCTATTAAACTAAGGCTGTGCCTCACTTTGTTTAACCTCGATCCTGGAAATAATACAGATTTTCTACCATGATGCTCCCGAAAACAAACCAGTTGAGTAGATTAAATGGACAACCACTATTGAGAAATATTGTGTGGCTAGGTTACACACTGCAGAGCCAGATGTTGCTTGTCTGCCATAAACTGTCTTACCTCAGAAAGCCAGTGCCAATGTTATTCTGACTTTGTACACGAAGAACTGGAGAGGGATCCATTGCAATCGGGAGGGTTTACAAGGACTAGAGTGGGCATAAACAAGTCAAATGTGAGCCAAACAAGAGTCGGTGAATTATCACAGTGCATGACTACCCTGAATTATAAATGTATGATACAACTTCATGTTACCTTATGTTACCATACTAACCGATGTTGGCAACACAGCAGAGTCGTACATGAGCTATACTAACTATACTACTGCGGCTACTTAGTTAGCTAGTTAGTCAGTTAGTTAAATGTGCGATTGACAAGACATTAGAAAAAGCTAACTTTACGCGAACCACTGTCTTGTTAGCGTTCAAATAGCAACAACCCAGTGGTTAGCATGAAGCTCAAACGACGGCATTTAAATGGTGGCTAAATACTAAACACTACTTTCACTAAACGGCTTGTTGCTTCTCCAAAACCTGCCAATTACAAGTTGTTTTAATGAGGTTAATACAAATTCAATTACCTGGCTGAGATGTTCTTACACGCCGCAAAGTTTGATTTGAACTTCCTGCAACAGCAGCTCTTTGTAAGTTTCGCCCTTTGCCATTGGCGACAATTCGAAACTCTATCAGCCAGTCAGCGCGATCGCTGCTTGGTTGCATTTTCTTTTGGCCAATGAGCGATGGAATTTCATAAACAACCGTTACACCTTCTCGCTTTCGAACATAAAATACAAATAAAACAATAAAAAATAATTAACTTTTTAGTAATTATTTACATCGTCCCGATAGTTGATATTTTGGACATGATATTTTATTGAATGTTTTGTGATTGGCGGAGATATACTTTCATCCCATAAGTATAGCACTCCACAGTATGCAACAACAAACACCATTTCACACCACAGTATATTGGATTGGCGATACTGATTTAATCGATAACTTTAAAAAGTTTTTTTTCATCTCTCGCCTCCTCTGCAAATGTCCACTAGATGTCGCTGCAATCAAGGGGTGATAAAGCCTTTCCCCTGACAGCATCATCACAGTGGGGGTGTCTGCCTATCACTCAGAGGCAGTGACAAGAGTGGAGGCAGGAAGGAGAAACATTAGAGGAAACCACAAAATAGTGACACTGGTGCAGACATGGACCTGCGGTCAGAGCTGCTCAAGTCCATCTGGTATGCCTTCACGGCACTGGATCTGGAGAGAAGTGGAAAGGTGTCCAAGTCTCAGCTCAAGGTGAGTGGAAGTATTATCTTTGACTTCAGGGATGACACTTGAGGAAGCTCGAAAAACGTGTGCTGCTCCATTTCCTCCCTCAGACCCCACTGCAGTGCGGGGCATTTCTCATGAAAGAAAATTGCTCATTGAACTTGATGTGATTGGTGGTGATGAGCGAAGGGGAAACAAATTCACAGTTTGATTTCAGTCCACAATAAGACTCCAAGCTGTGCTTGCTGAGTGAGCCTCAATGGGCCAGTTTGCAGGGCAAAGAGGTTCCTGTAGTACTGGACCTGATCAGAGAAAAGCCTGTTGGATTGAGGGCAAACAGCATGAGCCCTGTGTCTGTCAAAAGGACATTGTTACATGAGAGCAGGGACTGAAACATGTTGGTGATTGTTGCCTTGGCCCTGGTGTCAATGCAGCCTCTGTGTTTTTATTGATGTCACGGTTATGTCACTTGTCCATTTCAGCCACCTCCATGCTCTATGCTCCACGCTCCATACTCCTGCTGTGTACTTGGCTTGCAGAGAGTCGGCCCCATGACCGGGCTTATCCGCCTCATGCATGCAGCGTGTGTGCAAGGCACCATGCTCTCTGTGCTCACACACTGGTTGTGCATGTGGCCTCCATAGCATGCAGCAGATGTCTCAGTAGAATGGAGACATGAGACAGGATGTGGTTGTGGCTCATCATGCAGACATGTTGTATTTGTCTCACAATACTGTCAAGGTTGAAGCCACTTGCAGACATGTATGACAGGTATTCAGGTTCATTACTACACCTTTACAAGTACCAATGTGCAAGGTAACCAATATGTGCAATGGACATTTTATACTGCCTTCATTTTGTTGTTGTTTACATTTTGGGAAAAACAAACCTTTTCTGTAGACTTTCAGTATCTGCCATGTGTTAACTACTTTCAGATACACTGTCAGTCACGTTGTCAGTGTTGTACACAACCTCATTCATTTCTACTACCAGAGGTGGAAAGTCACAGTTATTTTACTGTCATTGAGTATTTCTCTTAAGGTTGCTTTTACCTGCATTGCATGTACTGTACATATGTTTTGTATGTTTGTAATTACTGTATTCCTTTACAATTTATTAGTACATTTTCCACCTCTACTAATGGTTTTTCCAAATAAATTTCATTTCAATTTCATGTTTCATGTCAATTAAATTGATTATACAAAACTGTGGTGAGACCAGCCATGTTGTTTGGTCGAGCAGAACTGGAGGTAGCAAAGATGAGGATGCTGAGGTTCTCATTGGGAGTGACCAGGATGGATAGGACCAGGAAGGAGTAACCCTAACCCTAACCCTTGGAGATGAAGTCAGTTATCGGCCAGACTGAGATGGTTGGGACATGTCCAGAGGAGAGATAGTGAATATATTGGTAGAAGGATGCTGCCAGGTAGGAGGCGTAGAGGAAGACCAACAAGGAGGTTTATGGATGTAGTGAAGGAGGAGAGAGAGATGAGAGAGACAGAAGTAGAAGACAGGGTTGGATGGAGGAGATTGGTTTGCTGTGGCGACCCTTGGAAGGAAAAGCCAAAAGAGAAAGAGAAGACGTCGCTGAAATGTGTTATTATTTATTCGTATTAAAATGTGCCCCTGCTCCTGTTTTGTACCACATGTGATATCATCACATTGTGATCTTTCAGGTGTTATCGCACAACCTCTGCACTGTTTTGTGTATCCCCCATGACCCAGTTGCTTTGGAGGAACACTTCAGGGATGACGACGACGGCCCAGTCTCCAGTCAGGGTTATATGCCCTACCTCAACAAATACATCCTGGATAAGGTGCTGTTATAAAAGCATATGCTAATTGTGTACTAGCCAAGGGTGCTGTTTTGACGATTTGTTTTTCTTAGGTAGTACATGGCTCCTTCAACAAGGAAGACGTAGATGAGCTGTGTTGGACCCTCACAGCAAAGAAAAACTACAAACCAAACAGAAGTTCAAACACTGTTCTGCCAGAGCAAGATGCATTTCGGCTTTGGTGCCTTTTTAACTTTTTGTCTGAGGACAAGTACCCCTTGGTTATGGTCCCTGATGAGGTTGGTCTAACATCTGCACTTTCGTCTGAGGGCAGCGGGGACACCACGTACTGCAGAGAAACCAAAAACAATCACATCCAAACCAAAGAAATTATCCTAGAAATCTGTTCAAACCAAATACCAAACCACAAAATGTCTGTTCTGAAACGTATCCAATTTGTTATGGATGGTCTCTGTCTATAGTTGAGCAGCACTCATTGTTAGGTGTTAGTGTTCATTGCTTCACTACTGGATTGTCTGAATGCTGGCTGAAGATTAACCATTCCATTCCATTTTCATGCGCTTATCCGTGTCCGGGTCACAGGGGCAGCAGTTGGGAAGCCCAGACTTCCTGGTCTCTGGCCAACTCTTCCGGTTCCACCGGGAGGATGCCCGAAGTCTGCCCCAGGGCCTCCTCCCAGCTGGGCATGCCCAGAACACCTCACGTCCAGGAGGCATCTGGACTCGATGCTCCTCACCCACTCTTGGAGCGAGTCTAGTCACAAGAGAGAAAAATCTTATTTTGACCGCTGATATCTACATTCTGATGGTGGGATAACCTTGGGAAAAAAATATCATGGTTTCATGGTATTATAATTAGAGCTTTAAAATGTGTTTTTTTAAATATCTTCATCAAAAAGAAGAGAAAAGAATGTTCATTGAACAGTAATATTTAAACAGCATAATAGAACATGATGGAACATATGAATGTACGTATGTACAAATAACAAAAAATAACTGAATTATTTGTAACTAAATATGAAATTAAATGCTGGTCTTAATGCAGTCTACTGTGGCTAATCCTGCAACTCGTGTCACAAGACCATAAAAAAAACAATTAAGCAAAAACAAGGGCTTATTGACACCGGAAGGAAACTTCCGGTAACGGCTGTAAATTTTTTGACACCTCGGCCCCCACCGTAGTTTGGTTGAAGCACGGTAACTCTGTAGCCACAAACTGGAACAAATATTCCCTCACTCGTGAACAAGACCCCGAGATACTTAAACTCCTCCATCTGGGGCAGGACCTCATTCTCAACTCGGAGGGAGCACTCCACCCTTTTCCGACTGAGAACCATGGCCACTGATTTGGAGGTACTGAGTCTCATTCCAGACGCTTCACACTCAGATGCAAACCGTCCCAGTAAACGCTGAAGGTCACAGCCCAAAGAGGCCATAAGAACCACATCATCTGCAAATAGCAGAGATGAGATTCTAAGGCCCCCAAACCGGACTCCCTCAACACCTTGGCTGCGCCTAGAAATTCTGGCCATGAAAATTGGGAACAGAATCGGTGACAAAGGGAGGCCTTGGTGGAGGCCAACGTTTACCGGAAACAAGCTTGACTTACTACTAGCAATGCGAACCAGACTCCTGCCTCGTTTGTACAAGGACCGGATAGCACATACTAATAGCGCGCCACCACTACCGTATACCACCAATACCCTCGTCCAACCCCGGAGCTTTGCCACTGAGGAGCATTTTGACCACCCCATGAATGATGATTTAAGAGTCACTGACGCCACTCGGCCAAATCTAGAATTCTGACATGTTACTTTAGTAAACATAGCCACATGGATGTCTTAGCTGAAAATGTTGTCCAGTTTGTAGAAATAAGAAGGTGGTCATCTGTCAGATCATTTCTAGCCATTGACTATTCCTCCCTAACGGAAATCTGGTTTCTTGCCATTATGCAACACAGAGGCTCTTTTTATTCCACCAGTTGGGCTCCTGTTTTACTTCAAAACCCGCGTTTTGGTTTCCTGTCATGTATTTTGCTCTCATACATCCGAGAAATGGCCTAGATTTAAAGGGTGAACCAGCGCTAGTTTCTTTCATGCTGACTTTATGCATTATTTGCTTCATTTATGCTTTTTAAAATAAACTCCCATTTTTCATGAGCTGAACTCAAACCTCTAAAACATTTTCTATGCACACAAAAGGCCTGTGGCTCTCAAATATTGTTCACAAATGTGTCCACGTGTGCTAATTAGCACTAATAAAGCCTATTTCATCCATCTGACAAAGGTGGAATCTCAGCATGATTATTCTATATTCATAAGCGCGTCTTAGCTTGACCACCACCACATGTGCAGTATAATGTACTGTATTGAAGGATTTAGACCATTTGGAACAATATTTGAGAGGCGTAGGCCTTCTGTGTACATACAAATTCCAGATCATTGAGCTGGGCTCATGAAAAATGGGAGCAGAAAGTAAAATATAGCAAATGTTGCTTCATGACCAACTGAATTTTTCACTGATTTTGTAAAGCACAGATCTGAATAGAAATAGCAAGTGACAGTGATATCGAGAGGAAGTCATGAAGTTTCAAAGTGTGGCACAGTGAGCTTCCCCTCAAAAACCATACAGTCGGGGCCCCCGTCCTCCCTGAACAAAATGGACTGTTTACTGTCTCACTGTAGGAACAAAAAAAAAAAACAAAAAAGCAAAACCAAAAAAAGCAATTCATGACATGAGTAAAATGAGCTCAGCTGAGGTGGGAAAAAATGTTTCCCTGTCATCTTAGACTTTGAGGACCGTACAAACATAAATAAATAGTTTTATATGTAAATTATGACATGAATCCTATTGAATCTACAATGCATTCACCCAAGGTGGAGTACCTTCTGAAGAAGATCTGCTCAGCAATGAGCAGCGAGCTCAACTGTGTTGAACTAGAGGACTTCTTCTCCCAAGATTCAGTGCAACAGAAAGGCATCACCGCCTGGCTGTTTCTGGATATGATGGATACAGGAAAGATATCCCGAGGACTGGATAGGGCGGCCATCAGCATGGCCGTAGAGGAAGTATACAGGGAGATGGTTGGCGATGTCCTCAAAGAGGTAGGAGGCCAAACTACTGTCCCAAGTGTGTGGACTACTTCCTGTTTGCGCTTGCTGTCCTGACAGCACATGTGTGTTGTTGGGGCTAAATGCAGGGTTATCTGTGGAAGAAAGGCCAGCTTAGGAGAAACTGGAAGGAGCGCTGGTTCACGCTGAGGCCGAGCAACTTGTCCTACTACACTGGGGAGGACCGCAAGGAGTGCCAGGGCAAAATCACTCTGGACGGGAACTGCTGTGTGGAGGTAAACTAAAGTCTTATCCTTCAGAACAACACAACCAGCCGAAAAGATGATCTTTGTATGTGTGACATCAATATTAATCTTCTCAATCCAAATAAACATGTGATGATAGAGGACTTCATGGACACTTGAGTAGATATCCTCAAATCCTTATACTACGCTACTTGATGATACGGTTCGGATAATACCATGACTAGCATTAGTGGTGGGCGGATCCATCCAAATATGGACGATATGGATCCCAACATTGGTATCAATATTGGTATCAGCTGCTTTGTTGGCCGTATGCAGCGGTTTCATTCAAGACGCAACCTTTGCTCCCCCCTCCCATCTCGTGTTTGATTTACCGTCATGTGACTCCGCAGCGACAGGCAGCCCAACCCCGCCCACCACCAGCAGGCAGACAAGCCCAAGCATACCACAGAGAGAGCAGAAGGATGGCAGAAAGAAAGAGGAGTGCTTTTTGGTTATATTTACAGCCGAAAATAGAAAAATAGACCACGACCAGTTGCATCATTTGTAGGACAACAACTTTTATTGTGCTAATCAAGTATTTTGTATTTACTTATGAAATGATTTCCTTAATTTTAACTGATAATCAAAAAGGCAAATCCCCAAAAAGGTATTAAAAATTCAGATGGATGATGTGCCACCTTCATTTCTAAAAAGTATCAGTACTGGTACCAAGGTCAGCGATACTGGCCCTGTATTTACTTGCTATCGGATCAATACCAAATCTAGCGGTATCGCACACCACTACTGACCATCTTCCAGTTTTTGTGATTCATTCATTCATTCATTCATTCACTCATTCATTTTCTAACACTTATCACGGGGGTGCTGGAACAAACAACCATTCCCACCCACATTCATCCCTATGGACAATTTTGAGTGGCCAATGAACACAGCATGTTTTTGGAATGGGGGGTAAGCCCATGCACGCACAGCAGACATGACTGTTTTGTTTTGAAGGAAAATGGGAGGCTGACGCTGCCAAAGACATTAGTTAGGGCTATACGGCCTAGAAAGGTATTTATCAGCATACGCCAATCACGTGACTTTTCATGGAAATTGACCAATACTGATGGATGGATGATGGATGGTTGGTGGATGGATGATGGATGATTGGTGGATGGCTGATGGATGGCTGATGGATGGCTGATGGATTGATGGATGGATGATGGACGGATGATGGATGGCTGATGGATGGATGGTTGGCTGATGGATGGATGGTTGGTGGATGGCTGATGAATGGATGATGGATGGATGGATGATGGATTGTTGGTGGATGGATGATGGATGGCTGATGGATGGCTGATGAATGGATGATGGATGGGTGGCTGATGGATGGATGATGGCTGGCTGGTGGATGGCTGATGGATGGATGATGGCTGGCTGGTGGATGGATGATGGATGGATGATGGATGGATGGATGATGGATGGATGGATGGCTGATGGATGGATGGATGGCTGATGGATGGATGATGGATGGCTGATGGATGATGGATGGATGGATGGATAATGGATGGCTGATGGATGGAGTCCAATATGATATTCATATCATCTGCCATAACGTTTTAGTGATGTTGTATCTCTTGTTAAAAGGTGCTACCAGATCGCGATGGCAGACGTTGTATGTTCTGTCTAAAAACCTTCTCCAAGACCTATGAGATGAGCGCCTCAGACACCAAGCAGAGACAAGAATGGACAACAGGTCAGAAGATATCAAATGATAAATGGTCGACCTTAAAGTGGTTAAAAAAGACCAAGTATTAAATCATATCTCCCCACAGCCATTCAGACGGCTATCAGGCTGCATGTGGAGGGCAAGAAGTCCCTCCACAAGGATTTGAAGCTGAAGAGGCGGGAGCAGCGGGAGCAGCGAGAGAAGAGGAGGCAGGCCAAGGAGGAGGAGTTGCAGAGACTGCGGGCCCTTCAGGAGGAACGCAAGCGTAAGCTGGCAGAGCTGGAGCTCCTGAGGGAGGCACAGAAGGAGGCCCAGAGCCTCCTGGAACAGGATGAAGACAGGCGGCGGCAGCAGCATGAGCAGCTCCAGCAGGCCTTGGAGGTCCAGCTACGAGAAGCTGAGAAAGTGAGAGTGCTGGTTAAAGCGATATACATGAAAAGGAGATGACTTTTTGGTGGTTGTGTCTCAAGGCGCGTGTCAGCATGCAGGCAGAGATGGCGCTAAAGGAGGAGGAAGCCGAACGGCAGAGGAAGAGGATCCACGAGCTGGAGGAGATGCAGAAGCGATTGGAGGAGGCCCTGCAGCAGGAGATTAAAGCCAGGCTGGATGAGGAGGCTTTCCGCTACGCCCAGGCGGGGTAATGTTTCATTTGATAGACTCCAGCAACCGTTAATCTCCTCTGTTTGAAATACAACACAATACATTCCATGAAAATGCCAGTTTTGTGTAAACTGCTGACATCTTAGCTTGTGAGGATGACCAGAGTTCAAGATGCTTTGTCTTCCTGAGGAAGCGAAGTGCTAACAGAGGAAGTGGCCATCAGTCCAATCTGCTCGCTGCTCAGCCAATCATGCAGCAATAACACCCAAAGGCCCCAATCAGTCCCTGATCTAAAATGTATACTGTATCTTGGTCCTCATCATGCTTCCTACAAAGAATCTTATTTGTCATGTGTTGCTGTTGGGTGCAGCTTACTTGCTGAGGAAGAGGAGAAAATGAAGGCACTGATGAACCTCCAAGAGGAGCAGGAAGAATACATCCTGAAGACACAGAGGGAGAAGCAGGAGTTGAAGCAGGAAATGGAGGCCAAGTCGCGGGCCCTTGAGGAGGCGCAGAGGCAACTGGAGGAGGTTCGGGCCAACCGGCACAGGGTCGACCAGGATGTGGTGGTAAGCAAAGAATGAATTCATGAATAAAATACAGCTGGCTGAAGAAGGATAACCTTAAAGCAATAGAAAGGTATATTTCACTGCGTATATCCATCCGTCCATCTTCTAGAGCGTATCCCAGGTCGGGTCACGAGGGCAGCAGCCTAAGTAGGGAAGCCCTGACTTCCCTTTCAGCTCCATTTGGTCTAGATCCTCTTGGCAGATGCTAAGGGATGATTTTGTGCAGGGCACAGTGGCGTAGGGTGGCACAGCGTGGCGCACACCACACAGTGGTAATTTGTTCCAGCACACCACTGCAGCCAATTCAGTAGAGTGGGCTGCTCAAGATGGGTGTAGCAGCGCACCAGTTTTCACATTTGTAGCTTAGCGCAGTGACAATTTCATGGTCTATTGTTGGTGCAGGCAAGCGCACCCTGCACAGTGCACACACTTCACCAAAACCTCACAGGTAGGTTTTTCAGAGTGTCAGGCACATTTAAATGCAATAAGCAATGACAGCAATATAAGTATTTCATGTAAGTGTCTGAACCAGCATGGACATTTTTGTAGTGATGTCAGATCAAAGACATCATACATAATGGGAACTCAACCTGACAGCAGCTGAACGTATGATGCCAACCGGGGGTAGGCTCTACGGGATGGGGGACAACACCCCAAAAGAAATGGCTCGCACCCCCAATTCAACATTTTAGAAGTGAAAACTCCACCAGAAAAGAACAAGACAGCTCCTCTCATCACTCATCTCCACGGCTGGGTACATCCTAGACAGCCCTTCTAGACAACTCATTCATTCATTCATTCATTTTGTACCACTTATCCTCACAAGGGTCGTGGGAGGTGCTGGAGCCTATCCCAGCCTACCCCTCTCTCAAGCGAGAGGCGTGACAAGGTGCAAGACAAGGTGCAACCACCCCCCTGCCCTGCCGGTTCCGACAAACCCGACGACGATCTCACGAAGTTCGACAAGTGGACCCGGCAGTTCTTCAAGGCTATGGAGCAAGAATGTGCAAGGTACATGCCGGAGGAACTGGAGACGATGATGTGGGGGCCGGACGGCACCCTATTGCCCATGGCGTCGGTGTTCCCAGGACCCGCTGCACACCCCCCGGATGCGGCGGCATCGCCACCAACGCACGCCACGCCACCAAGAGGAGTGGCCGCCCTCTTCCACCTCGCCATGCCACGGCATGGCACATCTCCCCTCTCACTGTTGCAGAGTTCCAGCCCGTGTCAAGCTGCGTGGCGTCGCGGATTCCTCCTGTGCCCAAGCCGCGCAGCCCCAGGGGTTCCCAAAACCTGGCTCCTGCGCCAAGCTGCGTGGCGTCTCAGATTCCTCCGGTGCCCAAGCCACGCAGCCCCAGGGGTCCCCAAGACCCGGCTCTCGTGCCAAACTCCGTGGCACCTCAGATTCCTCTGGTGCCCAAGCCATGCAGCTTCAAGCCCCGGCTGCGTCCCACCTCCCAACCCACGTTGCCTACAGAGCAACCTCAGGCGGTCAGCTCACCTCCGCTGCCTGCCACCAATTGGCTCGTCAAGCCAGTCCGCACCACACCTCAAGCCCAAACAGGTGGCTGCGGCTGGGACGGCTGACCTGGAGGAGCCAGTGACCCTCTTCCAAGCCTCCCTCTTCCCTCCTGGTTTCGGTTCCTGCTGAAGACGGCGTCTGGGATCCGCCTTCGAGAGGGGGGGGCTAGTGCCACTTGCTGGGCTACACGGGAAGCACAGCCCAGTCCATCAATGGAAAGGGGGGATGGCGCTGGGTACGGACGCTGCGTCAGGCCCGGACGCCGCCTGCTTCTCCTTCACCGCGTCAGACCCGGACGCCGCCTGCTTCTCCTTCGCCGCGTCAGGCCCGGACGCCCGCCCGCTTCTCCTTCGCTGCGTCAGGCCCGGACGCCGCCCGCTTCTCCTTCGCTGCGTCAGGCCCGGACGCCGCCCGCTTCTCCTTCGCTGCGTCAGGCCCGAATGCCGCCTGCTTCTCCTTCGCCGTGTCAGGCCCGGACGCCGCCTGCTTCTCCTTCGCCGCATCAGGGCGGCGTGTCAGGCCTGGACACCGTCCGCTTCTCCTTTGCCGCGTCAGGCCCAGACACCACCCGCTTCTCCTTCGCCGCGTCAGGCCCGGACGGCGCCTGCTTCACCTTCGCCGCGTCATGCCCAGACGCCGCCCGCTTCACCTTTGCCGGAGCCCAGGTTCTACACCCCCTGGAGGGGTCTCGCTTTCTCCACCGGGCCTGCCGACCCCCAGAAGGGCCCCGTCGGCGCCCTACCTCCGGTCCCCCCACCGCCCATCCCTCATTGACTTTGACCTGTCTTGGATGTCTGGGATCCATCCTTGAGGAGGGTGTACTGTCAAGCCCTGTGTGGGTTCCCATGTGACAGTTTGTTTGTGTTCTCTGTCTGGGCTTTGGTTTCTGTTTTGGACACTCTTATTTTGTATTGGACTTCCTGTTTTGCCTCGTCTGCCTGCGTTGCCATAGTCACCCACACCTGTCCCTAATTTCTGTGTGTATTTACTTCAGGTACAAGATTTTAACATTACTTCTAAGAAAGGTACAATGAAAAAATATGTAACAATATATTGGAATTAATTGAATTTCTACTCCATTACACTCTTCTGACATGCATGCACATGGCAATATATTGACACAGGCAAAATGAGAGTACACTTTAATCTGTTGTCTGCTTCATTTATGAATCTCTTATCATCCTCGGCCTGGTGCCCACCAGATATTTTTTTATGAATGGAAAATCGCATTTTAATCTTGTGTGATCTTGTGACTTTAGGTTTTGTGACACCTACAGCATATAATCATCAATTACTCATGCTTGACTAAGGTTACTGTTTCATCCATCCAGCACCTCAATATTTATACCACATGATCTTCTTGCAGAACAGTTTTTCTTTTTATAGTTAACAGTTGGTTGTCAAATTTATGAGGCTTGCTTTGACCCTCTGACAGGCTGCCCAAAGGAAACTTCGCCAAGCAAGCACCAACGTCAAGCACTGGAATGTCCAGATGAACAGACTGATGCGACCCATTGGACCTGGGGGTAGGTTTCCTGCCATGTATCCCTGCATCTAACATGACATGACATGCAGGGCTCTAATTTAGTGGCGAGCGCAAGGTGACGCAGGGTAGCGGAGCATGGCGCACGCCATGCACTGCTAATTTGGTCCAGCGCACCACTGTGCGCAGCCAATTTGGTAATTTGGTAGACTGGACTGCGCCAAGATGGGTGTGGCGGCACACCAGGGGAAGTGTCAACATTTTCAGCTTGACACAGTGACAATTCTGTGACAAAACAGCCTGCTAAAAGTGCCGTGAAAGATCACCAGCTCTGGTCACCTGGTCTAATCCTGGTGCAGGTGAAGGTACCCTGCGCAGTGGTAAATTGGGCACACGGTGCACACACATCACCAAAACCTCACAGGCAGGTTTTTCAATGACAGCAACCACTATTTAATGTAAGCGTCTGAACCAGCGTAGACGTTTTTGTAGTAACTGTCCCTGATTAATATAGTTATGAGTTGGTTTGCAAAAATCTGGCTGTAGGATCATTTTTTTTACTGTTAATTTTTTTCTCAAGGAGGATGACGAGGAGAGAATATACCATCAAAGGTTCTCCTATCTGACCATGTAGAGCAGGAATACAGGTGGATCACAAGTGATGCCTGGATTAGCCTGCTGCTGTGTTGAATGTGAATGTCAGGAACAGAGGTGGTCTACATGGTGACGTGCATGGTGGCCTCTGATGTGCAGTCCAGTGGGCCCTGAGTATTTAAAGGCAATGAGAGGTGCACTGTCCCCACCAGTTGGCTGCAAACGTAGTGAAATTATTTTTTTGTAGTTATTTATAAATGTATTTCATTTTTGTGATAAATAATTCGTATGTTCTAGTTTGATGAACAACTGTGTTGTCTTATTGGATGACCATAGGAAACAAAGACTGTTTTGTGCATCTTTAGGAAACTAAAGTAGTATATGTCAGTTACTTCCCGTACATGCACTGTACATCTTTACTCACCTTAGAGTGTCAGTATTTCATGCAGGTGATATAAACATAATATTCTGTGTCCTTGTCTCTAGAAAAAAGACCTTTGTTGGGAGGCTCCTTGTCATCTTTCCAGATCCCAACCCAGAGAGACCCGGGACTTCGTCTCAGACCAATATCCAGTGCAGAGGATGGAGACAAGGAGTGCAAAGAAAATGTTGATGGCAGAGCAGGGGGCGATTTAGAGAGACGAAACTCCCACACTTCCAATGGAAACATGGACATGCCCGAGATGCACGGCTCATAGAAGACAGTGTCATCTTCAATTTTTATTTAAAACCGAAAAAAAATTGAAAATATATTCCTTTTTTTGAAGTGTACAGTTGAGCAAGTTTAATTTTTGGTTTTATTTAAAACCAAATGGCATTTGTCACATGTAAAAAATAAGTCTTTAAAAATGTTTTACAATGCATTTGAATGATTAACCATTCACCTGTTTGACTGTGTGGGACACAAAAATGATGTGAGCAATGAACTGTAACTGGGATGTGTACACACATTAAACCAATGATGCTTATCAACCTTTAATATTGAATGTACTAGTATAAATATTCATTATTTGGATCTTTACTTCAATCCTATGACATATAATTAATGTTATGACTTGTATGCAACAGCCCCATTATTAGTCAAATAGATTATTATTAGCCAAATAGATACATCAAAATCTTGAAATAAAGGAAAAAATGGAAGCCCATGATGTGTTTTGCAAGAGCCAAATCCATTACACAATAGTTGGATTCATGTAAAATAGCTCATTGGATCATCTCGATCTTTGCAAAGCATCAATCGTGACACCATATTACTTTAAAGGGACCCATTATACTCATTTTTCTACCCTTTGTATTGAATTGTGGACTCCTATAGAGGAGCTACACACGATAACCCGCACACCAAACTTTCTCGATCTTCCAGAATCTGCAGCTATTCCCGGAGTTGATAATAAATGAATGCAGTAAGTGGAGAGCTAGTTGAAAGTGTTTAGGCGCTCCTGGCAGCTCATGATCTACTGGCTGGAGACCCCTGACTTGTATGAACCCAAAGAGTAGGCACCACAGCAAACCAATGTCCTCCATCCAACCCTGTCTTCTACTTCTGTCTCTAAATGCAGCATCCTTCTACCAATAGTACATTCACTATCTCTCCCCCGGACATGTACCACCCATCTCAGTCTGGCCTCTCTGACTTTATTTCCAAGGCCTCTAACATGTAATGTCCCTCTGAAGTACTCCTTCCTGATCCTATCCATCCTAGTCACTCCCAATGAGAACCTCAGCATCCCCATCTCTGCTACCTCCAATTCTGCTTCCTGTCTTTTCCTCAGTGCCACTGCCTCTAGACCAAACAACATGGCTGGTCTCACCACAGTTTTGCATACCTTTCCTTTCATTTTAACTGAAACTCTTCTATCAAACATCACGCCTGACACTTTTCTCCACCCGTTCCATCCTGCCTGCACACGCTTCTTCACCTCCTTTTCACAATCTCCATTGTTCTGGACTGTTGACCCCAAGTACTTCAAATTCTCCACCTTCTGTATCTCTTCTCCCTGTAACCTCACTCTTCCACTTGGGTCCCTCTCATTCACGCACATATACTCTGTCTCCATTCCTCTCCTTTCCAGGGCAAACCTCTTCTAAGCTCATCTGTCAGCCTGTCCATCGCCATAGCAAACTAGACGGGGCTCAGAGCTGATCCCTGATGCAGTCCCCCTCCACCTTGAACTCTTCTGTCACACCTCCAGCACATCTTACCCCTGTCTTACAGTCCTCATACATATCCTGCACCACTTGAACATACTTCTCTGTCACTCCAGACTTCCTCATACAATACCACAGTTCTGCATCTGTAGTACTCTTTTTTGGCATGAAACCATACTACTGCTCACAGATGCTGACTTCTGCCCTTAGTCTAGCTTCAACTACTCTTTCCATAACTTCATGGTATGGCTCATTAGCTTTATACCTCTGTAGTTGCCACAACTCTGCACATCACCCTTGTTCTTAAAAATGGCCACCAAAACACTTCTCCTCCATTCCTGATGCATTGTCTCACCACCTAAGATCCTATTGAACAACCCAGTCAGGAACTGCTACTTCTCCTAGACACTTCCATACCTCCAAAGGTATACCATCAGGACCAAGGGACTTCCCACTCTTCATCCTTTTCAATGCTCTTCTCACTTCCTCTTTACCAATCTTTGCTACATCCTGGTCCACAGCAGACACCTCTTCTACTCTTCCTTCTCTCTCCTTTTCCTCATTCATCAATTCTTTAAAGCACATTTTCCATCTTCCCATCCCACTACTGGCATCTGTCAGTACACTTCCATTCCTGTCCTTGACCACCCTAACCTGCTGCACCTCCTTCCCATCTCTGTCTCTCTGCCTTGCCAACCTGTAGAGATCCATCTCTCCCTCCTTACTGTTCAACCTAGCGTACAAGTCATCATAGACCTCTTGTTTGGCCTTTGCCACCTCAACTTTCACCTTAGCATTCATCTCTCTGTACTCCTGTCTACTCTCTTCAGTCCTCTCCATGCTCCACTTCTTCTTAGCTAACCTTTTTACCTCCAGGACATTCTTAACCAAGTCCCCCTACTCCATTCCTCTTCCCATCTCCACCATAATAGAACAAGTTAAACCCTGCTCCTAAACTTCTATCCTTGCTACCTTTCCACCTGGTCTCCTGGACACACAGCCTTCCTTCCTTCTGTGCACCATGTCAACCAACTCTCTACCTTTTCCTGTCATAGTTCCAACATTCAAAGTCCCTGCTCTCAGTTCTAGGTTCTTAGCACGCCTCTTCTCTCTCTTCTTACACACATCTTCCTCCTCTCCTTCTTTGACCAACAGTAACCCAATTTCCACCGGCACCCTACACTTACTATATATTTGTGTGTTTATTTGCTGGCTTGATGTTAGGATGGCAGCGGTGTCATGACATGTGACGTCACGTGGTAGGCGGGACTCAAACATGGGGGGGAAGCAAAGCAAAGCTGGGAACAACAAGAAGACAGTTGGTGAGGGATTATCGTTAAAGCCCTTCGTCACACACGGACAAAATGCTTACTTAAGGTGTGCCTGACGTTTCCCCGTCTTCGCACCCCGCTTGTTCGTTCACTGTGGACGTTTTCCGCACCAAGGCCCGAGTCAATTTTGAGTTTGTACTCTTCGTGTGACGTTAGCTTGTGCGGCTAGCTAGCGACTTAAAACAACTTGTCAACAGCCGATAGATCGGCGGCGGTGTTCAACACTTGCTTGTCACACCCTGGGCACATTTTGTAGGCGAGCCCACTGCTTGTGAACCTGCAGCACTTTTGAGAGAGGTAAGTGGCATTGGTGTGTCATGGGTTTTTAAAAGGCACACACACACGAACGGGAATGTGGGTCAGCCACGCTAACATAGTTGTGTCTATCAAGGTTAGGCGCTAACTAGCTCAGTTAGCATGCCGTGTAATAGTCCTCGACGGCCTGTTGACAGACCTCTAAACCCCTCACGCTGCTTGAACTATTGTTTTGTTTTGCTATTGCTTTAACGTCCCCTGGAGCTATTCACCGAGAAACATCAAAAGTAAACATATAAGAAATACATTAAAATTAATGTTAGCATGTACTTCTAACGAGCAGCTCTTCAAATTCCGTGCTTGGAAAGAATCCGTATCTAATCTAAACAGAATGTCCTGTATAATGTCGAGTCAACGTTACACGACACAGTCGTCAGCGTAATCCACCAGGGGCCTCTGGGAATTATTGCCCCCCACCCTTGCCTCCTTTGCCCCCACCTTCCACCTGCGATCAAAACTGCGCAGTGTGTACATAGTGCATGCACCCTGTCCCTCAGTACACTGTGCACACAATAATATAGATGGCCCTAAACTCTGTCAGAGAAGGCACAGAACTTCCCAACATTCACCCTTGTGCTTTCCTTCCTCCAAGTCTTGGTGGGACTCACTCCTTCCTTCACTTGTTTGGTAACTATATGTACTATATCTATTCTTCTAATCATGCTCCCAGGCATAAGAACAGGACTGGAACTAAGATTTCTGATTTGTTTTTGTAATCAGCAGTTCTAGCACCTGACTATCTAGAAAATGGAGGGCAACCTTAATAAGGTTAATGTTGCCTATGCTCCTGTGCAATACTGTGTATATTTTGGATATCTTGTATATAGCTTGTATATATCTTGTTCAATTGTCTTTTTTACTTTACTTTTGCATACTTTTTTTTTAACTTGACTACTGCACTGAAAGGACAAGCTCTCCAATCTCGTTGTACATCTTGTATAATGACAATAAAGGCCATTCCATTCCATTCCAGGTTGTGAAATTATGGTAATAAAGTTGTAGTGTTTGAGGGTAGAATTGTTAAGGAGTTAAACCTTGATGTTCAGTGAAAAAAAAGCCCTAATCCAACCAAAAGTCAATCTAAGTAGTCGGCAAATACAAAGTTGAAATATGACTTGGGTAAAGCTGTGACAAAAGTGGAACCTTGGTTAGTGTCCGCCCCGGTTAATGTGTTTTTTAATTCATTTAGAAAATGTGTGCCAACATTTTGTCTCTGTTTACATACTTTTTCTGATTAGCCTACAATACAGCCCGCATCTGCTTGTATTATGACTACACTGCGTGAGTCCAACCGTGTTCTGTGTGTATTTTTATCTCAAATGTCCTTAGTGTCTAACAAAGAAGCTAGCTTGTGAACAAAATGGCAACCAGTACCGGAAGTCAGCTATGTTGCTTGTAAACACGTTTTTATCATTTTATTTTTCCATAAAACAATTATAAATGCGAGCAAATGTTGAATAAAAAGTATAAAATATAATTCAAGGTTAGTTAATATGAAGGAAAACATTGATTTAGAATTAAGTCACGAAAATAGTACTTTTGGGAGATTTACGTTATGATGGAACAAGAAAATACGACTGTTATATTAAAAAAGAAATTAAGTAAAAACTATGACTGTATAACAAATTAATCATGAAGTTATGAGAACAAAGCCATACTATTATGGTCAAATCATAATATTGCAAGCGTGAATGTACACTTACTGTGCTGTCAAGCACATTGTAATGGTTTAATTTTATTAGAACATGCATCAGGTTACAATTGAGTGCATCACATAATCAATTGACAGTATCATTGTACCAATGATGTCTATGTTTCACCAACAATGAAATAGAGTGTTTTGTCACATCAACACCATCATAAGTGTGAGCAGTAGTTTGTGTGTACTTTGTTTGTTCCTGACAAAGAACTACTTTGATCCAAATGTCCTCTTTTATTATTCCATTTGTGTCCAGTGGGCAATGATGGCAACGTGACAAGAGCTTGGTCAGCTTCAACAGGAACCATGGAAGGGTTACAGCCATCTGCTACGGAGCAGCATAACAGGGTCAATGGCTACTGTCAGCCATATTCCCCCCAGGATCCGGCTGATGTCAGGTGGCTGGTGCCAGAGGTGGAGTCCAGGGGTTCAGACAGCTGCGAGGCTGCGAGTGTGTCTGATCATACGGACCTAGAAGACTTGAAAGCCAGGGAGAGTGAAGATGGGGAGGACAAGGAAGAAAAGGAGGAGTCATCTCGTCAGAGTGCAGACCAGGAGAGAAAAGAAAGTCCAGATGAAGAAAACAATCACAGCAGTGCGGTGTCCAGCTACACCGGTGAGGTCTTATTTTTCCTCCAGCTCTTTTTACCTACTCAGTGGATATGCCCTTGCTATTCGCGCTTTTCTTTAAGCAGACCTTTCCCACACGCCATCACCCTCGCTGTCAGAGCAGCTGCGTCTGGGTCGAGAAGACAGCACAGCCCCTGGCATCAGTGTGGAGTGTAAGGTCTGTGGGGATAAGGCCTCTGGCTTCCACTATGGTGTACATGCTTGTGAGGGTTGTAAGGTAATGGGTGTACCTTCCCACATATCTCAATACAGTACAGGTACTGCTGGAAGTCCTGTAGACCTTACCAGATCATCATTTGTTTTAACCAGGGCTTTTTCCGACGAACCGTGAGGATGAAATTAGAATATGAGCGCTGCGAACGTTCCTGCAAGATTCAGAAGAAGAATCGCAACAAGTGCCAATATTGTCGTTTCCAGAAGTGCCTATCTTTTGGAATGTCTCATGATGGTGAGTAACAAATGTCTTCTAGACTCTCACGGTCCCTCACGCACCGGATGCTGCACCTCGTGTTTTGCACTGGTTTGCATAGCTTTGTTGATAGGGACCAAAACTCGTATTCCCATATATAATATCAAGATACGATGTAGTATATCCCCATAACTATGCATGTAAAGTTGTTTTTATTAAAATCACAAAAATCTTATAGAAAAATAGTTGCTGAAAAATCAAATAGTCCATTCTCTTTTTGAAATCAATCTAGAGAAAGTAAAATGTAATCTTCAAGCTTCTTTATAACCCGTGTTGTGCATGAAGGAGTTCAAAAGAAGGCGTTCTTTCCACACGTTCATTCTTCTAAAAACGTTGAATGGAACACAATGGATGTGAAAATGAAGAAGTTGAACATGAACTTTTTCAGATGATGTGAGAATCTGTGCCACTGTTGAGGTCCAGTTATCACCTCACCAGAGATATTTGCACTCTTGCTGCAAAAAAATGAAATGTAATGAAGTTTGAAGTAGTACCTGAGAACTATCAACAATCTTTTTTTTCAGCTAATACCAAAAGGGCCAAATATACAGTAAAGTTCCTCGTTTAAGGGGGGAAGTCAGCAGCAACTCAAAAAGACAGTATTATTTATTTTGGTAAACATATTTAAAAGACATGAGAACATCCTTTTGTGCCAGGAACACCAACCTGTCAACTGCATCAGGCTGAGTTACTGTCTGACATCTTGGTACGTATGTTGTTACAGTGCAAATCCAGTCTTTATCAATATGAACGATGTTTGTTTTTCATATTGTGCTTATAGAAACATTCATATCTTGATAATACTGATATATCACTCAGCCTTAGTTCATATATTCAATCAGAAATAAAAAAAATGTCACTCTCACAATGTCAGCAAGTGAAATAAATTATTTTCTATACCATAATTTCCTTGATCACCGCACAAAGTTTCAGATACTTTTAGCTTGATCCCGCAAACATACTGGAATGAAAGTATTCCTGAATCGTGTCAATTTTTTCAACTAATTAAATAATCAAATTGACAGTTTAACCTCAATAAAATTCTAATCCAAAGGTCCTGCCCCAAATGAGTCAGAGTTTCACTCTCTCACACACACACACACAAGTCTGCTCTAAAAAGAAGAATTAGCGTCAAGTAAAGTTGGGAAAGGTAGTAAACAATAGAGTTTAGTAGTTATTAATCGTGATGAGTGAAGTCATATCAAGTTAGGTCAACTATAACATTTTTTGTAGCTGTCCACAATTTGTTTTCTGATATTGCAAGGTTAACTTAACTAAAATATTTTTCTTAATTCTCATTTCATTAATTCTGTAAAATTTTGTCTTTCAAATATTTTGCCATAAGTGTATCTTGAACAAGAGCGGTCATCATATATCCATAGCTTCTTCTGGAATCAAATGCATGTGTTTTTCTGTGTTTCTGCTCAGCAATCAGATACGGTCGCATGCCTGAGGCGGAGAGGAAGAAGCTGGTGGCTGGCCTGCTTGCAGAGGAGGTAAATCCCAGCAAAGCGGGTGGCTCAGACTTAAAAACATTGGCCAAACAAGTCAACTCAGCATACTTGAAGAACCTCAGTATGACCAAGAAGAGGGCCCGCAGCATCCTGATGGGAAAAACCAGCAGCACCTCGGTACTTTCTCTTCTTTTGCCAGCCATTTACCCTGTTGCACAAGTTTGCACACCTTTCACATTTCAGAAAGCATTGTATCGTATCTTCTCCTACTAATGTTATTAGAATACTATAAAATGCTGTGGAAATGATACTTGGGTAAACGTTATGATCGTTAATGTAAAGTATAGATGCAATGCCCTCTGACAACCATGATTGAATCTCTCACTTTTCATTTGTACGATGCACCAGACCAATGGTTCCGTACAGAAAAATCAAATGACCAAAATATGTACCGTTGCACCCCTGCTCTAAATAGCTGTGAAGAAAAGTGACAAATTGTGTTTAAATTGTCAGTATCACTATCTAGCAATGCCTTTATCCCCTTGGGTGTGGAATTCACTGGAGCTGCACAGGTTGTTACAGAAATCCTCTTCTACTCCTGTTAGACATCGCCACCTTGTTTCAGCTTGAGGATGCCCCACGGTGCTCAGTTGTCTTAAGGTCTGGAGATGACTCGGCTCCTTCAGCTTCACCTTCAGCTTCCTCAGCAAGGCACTTGTTATCTTGGAACTGTGTTTATACTTGTTATCATGTTGGGAAACTACCATGCGGCACAGTTTCCCAAGGGGGGAATCATGCTGTGCTTTAGAATGTCACAGCACATGTTGGAATGCATGTTTCTCTCAGTACAACTACAGCTACAACTCCCCAGTGCTGGAAGCACTGGTGCAGCCCCAGACAATGGCTATGTTTACATGCAGTCAAATAACCCAAATATCCTCATATTCCTGTTTTTAACAACCCGAATATTACCCCTGGTTTGCCCCTTTTCTAACCCGAATATTGGGTCATGTTTACACCTATCGGGATATCCTCACCCTAAGGAATATTGACTTGTGTTCTGTGCATGTTCCATTCCAAAGGAATCTTGGGTCTTTGACAGGAAGTCTTGAATTTGTAAACATGGCGCCACACAAAACATTTTTGGAGCAAGGAGGAAACTAACCATCTATTAATGTGGTGAAAGACGGAAAGGTCCTTTATAGACGGTCAGAAGAACACTTGCTGGTGTTGTTTTTGTATACAGGAAGAAGAAACGGAAATGACTCGCATTGCGTCATGACGTTCCTGTGCATCGAGACGTCGTCTATGCATTGCTGTTTTCATCAGGATATCCCGATTGTTTACAATAACTGTGCATACAGGAATAACCCTGTTTGCTCAGGCATTTAAACGGGTTATTCCCAATGTTTCAGAAACCGGAATATTGACTGCATGTAAACGCAGCCAATGATGCTATCACTGCCATGCTTGGCTGTTGGCAAGACAGTGACTTTGCTGCTCATTTATGTTGCCAGCTCATTAGACAAAAATGGGTAGTCGATCTACACTGCTATACAAGTTCTACACTGACTACTAAGTTTCATTTCTATACTATTGTCCCATGACGGGGGTTGGCAACCTATACCATCAAGTGTCATTTTGCGTCTTCAAATAAAAAAATAGTCTGGAGCCGCACACAGCTATAACCTTGTAAAAAAAAAAATTTTTTTTTTTTTTTTATGTCACAACAACAAAATTCTAGTGCAATGTGCATGTGTGAGCCTGCTCTTAAACAACTTCAACACTTAACTCTTAAGCCTTGGTTCCCCTATTTCTTTAAAGGGGAAGTGGGTGTGGTTTAATCAGAATGGGCAGGACTTAAAGCTGCACATTATCTGTACAAATCTGAAATTGACATTGAATGATCACAAGTTGCTATATTTAGAGGTTATCACATGGTTTGTCTGGTATCAGGCCCGGTATCATGCCCCCAAGTGTCAGTATGATTCTAGCACGCGGGGGCATGATACTGGGCCTGATACCAGACAAACCATGTGATGATCTTATTATCACATACTATTTAATCATGAGCTTATTATCACGTACTTTCGTTTTTCCATCATGTAACGTGCCAGAGAGTTGAATTTTGATTTGAGAGAATCAGGCTCGTATTCATCCCCATTTTCTTTTCTGATTGATAAAAAAATGTAGCGACCCTGACGTGTTCATGTTGACATGTTGTGCTCTTGACTGTTCTGCGTGACTGTGAATGCACCAGGGGTGGAGGCGTGTCGTGTTGAGGAAGCACTGTTGCGTTGCTGGCGGTGGTTGCAACGGCGTGGTTACGGCCGACAGTAGCCAGTATTGTTGTGTAATAAAAGCTTGTTAGCGATCACAGTCGGGTCCTTTCCATAGCGTCAGCAACGACGTTACAATAAACATAGACGCGTATTTGTCTAACTCAGGCGGGGGAATACTTTCTACCAGTCTTCGTTCGTTCTTGCAGTTGCAGTCGCCCTTGGTTTTCCGACTTGTATTTGCATTTTTAGTTTTTTCGATCATTTCAAGAGTGTCCTCCTCATTAATGGTGATAAAACGTTCCATTTCTAATATTCTGTTTGCTATTTTCCCTATTTGTCTTTCGCCGGGAGTGTCAACCGCCGACATGTTGACAGAGCACAGACGGCAGCAAAACAAATGCTCGTGCGCTGTTCTCTGATTGGTTGTTTCACGGGCACGATACCAGAGCAGCGCGCTCTGAGTGGACAGCTACGGGGGCTGATACTGACATGGCCCTATAGTTTATCAGTATCACTGCCCTGGGCTTTGACACAGTATCATCTCGACCTTTTCCCGTATCATTCATGGGTGATTTCTAGGGTACAGGGCCAATTAACACTGTAGTATGTGATAAGTATTGTTTATTATTCAGCTATATGTGTATGTGTGATCTTGAGACTTTATTATTTGAATTTGTTATATGTATTATAATTATTTCATATATATGAGCTATGTTGACCGCACAGTGGTTGATTGGTTAGCATGTAGGCCACACAGTCAGGAGATCAGGAAGACCTGGGTCCGATTCTCCATGTGGAGTTTGCATGTTCTCCCCGTGCATGCGTGGGTTTTCTCCGGGTACTCCAGTTTCCTCCCACATTCCAAAAACATGCTAGGTTAATTGGCTACTCCAAATTGTCCATAGGTATGAATGTGGGTGGGAATGGTTTGTCTATATGTGCCCTGTGATTGGCTGGCCACCAGTCCAGGGTGTACCCTGCCTTTCGCCCAAAGACAGCTTGGATAGGCTCCAGCATACTAGTGAGGATAAGTGGCATAGAAGATGGATGGATATGAGCTTGCAAACATAATAATGTTGTCAGCCTTGCTGACTGAAACAAGCAGACAAAAATGAAAAAAACACTGTCAGTGACTGATGCACGATTGTGTCCTGTTAAAACACCATGTATTTTATGAAACAACTTTTAAGAGTGCAAGGCGCATACTGCAACATATTGAGAGGGGAATAATATTTATGCCAGCCATAAATACAGAATCCTTGATGCCGCCCTTGTGCGTCTACCTAATGCCGTGTACCTAATGTTGTGGCCAGTCAATGTAGGTCTGTACAGTGCTGCACAGTATGTTACGGAACACATTTACCAAGTAACTTTAGATATAAACCAAAAGCTGAAGAAAACCTACTAAATTGGAGGCATTGTGACCAACTCTGTGTTGTTTTAAACCCAATCGCCCCTTGTGAAGCACTGCTGAGCTTCCCTGTGGCTGCAGCACATCTCGGGAGAGGGGGGTCGTTGTGTGCGATGGCCAATCACAGAGCGTGAAGAGTGAATAATGAGCGTTTTCTTAAACACAAATATGGATAATGCCGAAATATACTCTTATCTGGCAAAAATGCATTATCTCATCCCTAGTAAGTAGCTTCAGCATTTCAGCATTTAGCATCGGTCATGTGTTTTGCGGGACTACCAGTGTGTAGAAAAAACACTAACTGTGGTGGGAAAAGGCTATTAGCAACCCCCTTACTCTATGCTATGACACAGACAAGCACTTTTGCTTGTGGGCTAGTCTAGCTGCATAGTGCTCCATGTTCACTAACAGTCCAGTGTGAAATGTCATTGGCAGATTAAAATACATTTCTTTTGCTGGTAGGGAATCAGGAACTCCAACCACTTGATGATGGTGGCGTCTTTAGGAATTGGAAACACATGTTGCATTCCCTTTTAAAGGCATTGCTTGCAAGTAAACAGCGTAGAAGTGCTTGGGGGAGGGCAGGTGTAGCAGAGCTCGGGCAAGGCCAGAGAGTTTATATGTTAGGAGAGAGGCATTCTTTAATATTCTTTAATATTAATTATATTAATGTAATTTTTGGAGAGAAGATGCTCTGATATTTTTATGAACTTGTGTGTTGCCAACTTGACAATTTCCTTTTTAAATCTGGCAACTTTCCAAACCCACTAGGTGATTTATTTGATCAAAATCAACTAGTAACATAACGTAAAAGTGAAAGCAGATGTTGTTCTGCGCTTGCTGCCGAGAGGTCTGCCCCGCTTCATAGCAGTCACAAGCGGTGAGTGGACCGTTGGCTCCCGTGGCACACTATCTGTTCCTCCCGGAGGCACCACCTCTTGGATTAACATATCACAGGCTCCGGACACATAGCTACCGCGCACTTCTCGTTAATTACATTGTTTTATTTTACAGTTACTTTACAGTTACTTGTTTCAGACTCGACTCAAAACTTTTTTCTCGCCAGTGCAGTGAGACTCACTGCATACACGAGCCCCCTCGCTTGCTCATCCAATCGGCAGTCAGAACGCAGTCAAGATGCATTCACAGACTTGCGCTGAGTCTGTTATTTTACATTCTTTACGAAAATGTACATTTCCCCGATTTCATTGTTAGAAAAAATCACAACACTCGACGAAGAGAGCAACAAGGCTGATAAGACGCACGCGGCTCCGGAGCCATGTGTTGCCAACCCCCGTCCAATGAGTAGACAAACTGTTATAACAATGGTGGCTGAAATGTGAGGGGTGCGCTGTCCTTTGTGAGATACTGCATGTACTCCGTTACCTGAAGAGTCCCACTCTTGTCCTGCCATTAGCCATTTGTGATCTATGACGTGGACACCCTCTGGAAGGCTGAAAGTGGTTTGGTCTGGAGCCAGTTACTTCCAGGCGCTCCCCTGACCAAGGAGATAGGAGTCCATGTCTTCTACCGCTGCCAGTGCACCACAGTGGAGACCGTGCGAGAGCTCACAGAGTTTGCCAAGAGCATTCCAGGGTTTGTCGACCTTTACCTAAACGACCAGGTGAGTTGCCGTCATCTCATGTTGCTTCATGCAGCTGTCTGGCCTTGGAAAAGCATTCATGCAGGTCACTGTATTCTCAGGACATTGAATGGATCACAACTAAACTGTGCAGGTTGTCTTAGAAGACCTTGTGGAAGACATTAACTCCTGTGTGCTCCTCTGTAGGTGACGTTGCTGAAGTATGGCGTGCACGAGGCAATTTTTGCCATGCTGCCATCTCTTATGAACAAAGATGGACTCTTGGTGGCCAATGGTAAAGGCTTTGTGACGAGGGAATTCCTGCGCAGCTTAAGAAAGCCTTTTAATGAGATCATGGAACCCAAGTTTGAGTTTGCTGTCAAGTTTAACGCTTTGGAGCTGGATGACAGTGACCTGGCCCTTTTTGTTGCTGCCATTATCCTCTGTGGAGGTGAGGGAGAAGCCACTCCTCATCTCAAATATTAGTTTGACCATTTTGACTTTTCAATTTTGACTCATGTCTCTTCAGATCGGCCCGGCTTGATGAATGTGAAACAGGTGGAGCAGAGTCAGGACAACATCCTCCAGGCCTTGGACCTCCACCTGCAAGCAAACCACTCTGACTCCGTCTACCTCTTCCCCAAGCTGCTGCAGAAGATGGCTGACCTGCGGCAGCTTGTTACAGAGAATGCTCAGCTTGTCCAAAAGATCAAAAAGACTGAATCGGAGACGTCGCTCCACCCTCTTCTACAGGAGATCTACAAAGACATGTATTAGGTGCACCCGCTGCTTTTAGCAATACTGTTACAGACTGAATACGTACACACTTATAACATGCAATACACTGTGTTCTGTACAAACACTGTTCCATGGTCGCAGATGTTGCCAAGTCAAATGCCGTCATCACCACGTGTCGTTTGTGCATGTGATGAGCATCTGGAAGGATGTGCTGCAAGTCCTCCTTTCACAAAGGCCACATCATTGTGAGAATGGTAGATTTTCCTCCTGCAGCTCCTCTTCCAACCGAGCCAACAGCAGTGTTTTTAAGGGAGCTGCTCTCTCACCCAGCTCAGCACTTCGCCGGGAGAGGAAACATTTCATGTTACATATGCGGTGCTGTCGAGGAGTCATCAGTTGGGATGTCAACAGGTCTATTTGGTCAAAGCTAAATATGCACAGGTTGCTTTTTGTTTACATCATCATCAATCAGTGACCTCTATCTTTGCCAAAAACTTGACAGGCCACAGCTGTTTGATCTCCCTTAATGGCAGCTCTCTGTGCAATAACGTCCCGTTCATGTCCATGGACATTGAAGTTATGTTATTTTATTTCAAAGCTATCCACACTCATCCAAAACGACCTGCTTCACCCATTCTGTCTGTGGAGGAGACGTTATCCTCATGATGCTCTCAAGTACAAAGGACAGTTGTTTTAGATAGACATGCAAATGATCACAAGCTGACATTTTATGTTTCTTTTTCTTAATTACTGTTTGACATTATGCCTAATTGTAATTGTTGACTATATTTGTAAAGCATGACTGATTATGTCATGTCTATGTATTGGACTGTATGGCTTATTCTATTTGGTTCACCAAATACACCAGCAAATATGCCAACAGCTTTTCCCTTGGCGAGGAGTTTCATGTTGGCATGCTTGGCATATTATGCCGATTTTTACTTGGGAAACCAGAGCAGTATTTCACAAACTGACTTGGCCTTAAGAGTCTCCAGTTTTTGTACATTGATTTATCCTTTAACTTTGCATTTGTTTCTCATTTGCTTTTGAGCCTCTTTTCTTCATCCATGTGATCCAGCCGCATTCATCTTAGTCTACCTCTATTGTATGACAATATCCCACTGTCATCTCCACACTTGCCTTAATTCCTTTCAGTGGTTTAAACCTGCAACTTAAGAGTGGCTGTCGTGGAAAGGAATATATACACTATTCTAAAAAAGACTCTGAAATAAAGACAAAACAACTTGCAGTTCATTCTCTTTGTAAAGAGGTTAGAGTGCCGAGGGCTCTGTAGAGGGACCTTCCACCGGAGACACGTTCCACCAGTGCTAGGAACACGACACAACCCACAGATACATTAGGTAGACTTCAACCCCCTCGTACTAGTGATTTGTGTATAAAGCTTGAACAAAACCATCATTTGAGCTTATTGAGCTTAAGCTGATGACACCCTTGGAACGCAGACCCACTACTTGGAAATGAATCAACGGACAGTTCCACAGCTATGACCGCAAGTATACTTGTTTTCATCACCTGGCCAAGCAGGTTCCTGTCAAAAGCCAAAGTCAATGCTGGACCAGAGGTCATTCCCCTCTACAGTTGATACTGTGGATTGTTTGTCATACTGTACATGCTCACCAAATGGCTTCGAATATGCAGACAAATTATATCTCGTCCACCCACTCTTTATAGCCCCTTGGTTATTCTTGATACAAAGAGTGTTGACATTGTTGTTGGTCATGAGGCTTTTCGATCGCACGTCCCAGAGTATTTTTAAAAGATAAAAGGTCATGTGGGTGGATTGCAAATGGTGACGTTCAAAGGTGGACATCACGTTTCTATTGGCTCGTCGCTACGCTAATTGGCCATAGAGACCGGCTGCCAACTATTAAGATAGGCGGAGGGGGGAGCGGGGCGGCTTGCACGGCAGTAGCATACGCACACGCAGACTGGATTCGGACATGGAGCACTCAGCCCGTAGCGGGAGTATCTGTAGGTAAGCTAAAGTCATCGCACTATCGGCGGTAAGGCGGTTTATGTGAGTTTGCAACCTCGCTATGATAAGCTACCATCTTAATCATAAGCTACCATCACAATTGCTGTCGATGATTTATGTTTCTAAGCGGAAACCAAAAGTTGGGACGAGGTTTGTCAACATGGCGTTATGTGGGGTTAAGTGTCTGCGAGGAAATGAACATAATGAGCGGTTTATGTGTTATGTGTGTTATCCAGCATCAACGTTTGGTTTGCCACAGATCTGTTCCGACGCCCATGTCGAGTGACGGTCTTAAACTCCCAACTTTTGCCTTCTAGAGGCATAGCTAACTTGTAGCCGCAGCTAAGGGGCGGAGCCTGGATTTGAACGATGGAGGAAGTGCTCTCTGTGTGGATCGGGGAATGTCCACTGATGCATATCCACTGTTTTGTTTTTTACAATGAAGTCACCTCATTTGGTCTTGGTCATTTGGTCAAAGCCTTTAGATACGTGTTGAATTCGTACTTTCAACGTGCGTAACGGAGCAAGTTTTTATGTAACCACCTTTTTGTTAGCAAGAAGCTGTGATTTGAAATGACCATGTAGGTGACTTTTGCCGACATTTGTGCTAAATTGAGTATCGTCTTTATGGAAGCGATGCGCACTTTCCCATAAGATTCCTTTTTACAGATATTTCATGAATGGCTCATGCCGATATGGCTCAAGATGCAGTTATCGACACGAATATCCCGCTGCGCCGTCTTCTCAGATATGTCGGTACTTTCAGAAAGGTGGATGCTGGTATGGTGAACGCTGCAGGTAATGACCAATGTTTGTGGGGTCTACCATAACAGGATGGGACGTGCACTTGATTCATTCATGTCTCCACCAGGTACATCCATGTCCCTCAGCCTGAAGGTCATGCGGATGGTGCCGGTCGAAGAGGGGCTGTATCAACAGTCTTCCTCTCATCATCATCCTCCTCATCTTCCTCCTCTTCATCTTCAGTCTCCTCCATGGTCCAACCTCCAGCTGACCGAAGGGCGTCAGAGGTGTCTGTGATGACATCTAGGCGGGAACATGCCACTTCAAACACTGGGGACTTTACCGCTGGGGAGCATCCACAACGTATTTGCTGTCCTTCATTAGTCAAAGTGCACACTTGCAAATCAGCATTTCACATCTTCCCCATTTGACCTTTTCACAGATGCTCCTTCTCGAGGGTCACCGAAGAACTCGGGATGGTCATCTGCATGTGATGGCAAAGAGGTTTGTGTGCACTTCTTTTTGAGTTGAAGTTTAACCTAACAGGCCAAGGATTACGTTTAACGTCTTTGGACACTTGGACAGGAGAGCACTACCAATGTTGCTGAAGATGTGGGTGCTGTTGCAGCCTGTAGTTCCAGCAGGACGTCGGAGGCTTTCCTCAAGAGTCAAGAGGTCACCTGTGGCATTTGCATGGACAAGGTGTATGAAAAGGTGGATCCCAGAAACCAGATGTTTGGTATCTTGCCCAACTGCAGCCATGCCTTCTGTCTGCAATGTATCATGACCTGGAGGAAAACAAAGGACCTTGGCCCAGATGTTGTGAAGTAAGTCTCCATATCTGTACACGTTTAACTCCCCCGAGGCTATGACGCATTTGTGTTGTCTGCCTCAGGACCTGTCCTCAGTGCCGGGTGAGATCAGCTTTCTATGTGCCCAACAAATACTGGGTTGAAGGTCAAGCCAAAGAACGTCTCATCGCTGACTTCAAAGAGAAATTCAGGTAAGCTGGGACATTTGGGCTCTAATGTAGCGACTTGGCTGTTGTGGTCCAGGGTTGGGATCTATAGAGCAGGGGTTTTCAATATGTTGCACAATGAACCTCCCCTCACCTACTTTGCTAAAAGAGTGGGGGTGTGGGGGGCCTCACCCCACTAACTCTGCTAGAACACAGAAAACTGTCTGCTTGCAATCGAAGACTGTTTTTAGTTTTTGCAATGTTTCTCACAGGCTATATTAAGATGTGAAACATGACCACATTTTCCCATTTTCTGTGCATTATGGATACACCTATTTTGACTATGAACCTCTACCAATGTTTCATGGTTTGATATCCATGCTGTGATCATGCATTAACATGTACACTAATGATAACATGGAATAGTTGCAGTATCTTGCCCTATTTGGATAATTTAAAACACTGCCTTTTATTTTCTTGGTGCATTGATACAGTCGTTATGCTAGTTCTGTTAACAATAGCGACAACAATTACGATGTCCGTTCTTCTTGGAATGGCTGTGTCTTTCAGCACAAGAAGTGTGCTCTAGTCCTCAGGGAAAAAATGCTGACTGCAAACCAGCATCTTGTTGAGTCTTGGTAGCCAAATGGAGAGCTAGCTATGCACTCTTCCGTCTGTGAATGGAACAGAGACGAGCGGTCAGTGAGGTGTCGTGTTCGTATCAATGCACAGAGGAAAGCAGTTCATCCAAATAGGGCAAGATACTGCAACTATTTATCATCAGTGTACGTGTTGATGCATGATCACAGCATCGATATCTAACCATGCAACCTTGGTAGAGGTTTATTTATTTTTTTGTTTTTACAGGGCTTCATAGTCGGTGTATCCCAATGACAGCATTATAAGCTAGCTCATATTAACATGTTTAATTGTGTTAGAATGCACAGGAAAGGGGAAAATGTGTTCATGTTTCACATAAGGATTGGGAATGATGGTCAAAATTCCAAAAGTGCAGTTCGCCTTTAAAGTAGACCTCTCAGGCTCATAACAAACAGGGCTTTTCAGATGTAAGTAAAAGTGAGATCTTTCAGATCTTAAGATTTGCACCTATTCCTGCTGTATTTTGTTGGATTTTCAGAACTGTCTAATTTATTCCACCCCCAAGGCACACCCACTCTGCTGTGATTGATCACACTCCAAAGATGAAGCCCACTTTTTAATTTTGTCAGTATAGGAGTTGATGAATGAATAAGCCCTTTGGAGATCTCCGGTAGTTTTGTACAGGATTACACATGTTTAAGAAAAAGGCTATTAGCAACTCCAGACATTGGTGAGGTTGTAATTTAAAGGGGACCTATTATTTTGATTTTTAAGCCCTTGGTGTTGAGTAGTAGACTTCTACAGAGCAGCTCCACACCATAAGCAGCACCGAGTGTTCTAGTTCTTCTACAGTCTGCACCTATTGGTCATCCTCGCGGAAAATGTCTGTATTTAATTTATTCCACCCACAGCCCACCTCTAGGCATGCCCACTCTGCTTTGGGTGCTCACGCTGCTAGTGTACAGAGACTTCCGGTTTGTGCTGCCAACTGTATAGGAGTTGATGATAAATGGTGATTTATCTTTTGTAAGTGTTTTTTAACATACAGCCATAAGTATTGGATCAGAAAGTACAGACTGCACAGTCTGAGGTTTCTCAAGAAAAGAGGTTACTTCAAGATGTCTCAATGGTAAGTAGCTTTAGCATTTTAGGGTTAGGTTTTCTACAGCGTTGGTGACGTGTAATGTCTGTTGCGGGGGGGGGACTCGGGTAGAGCTATTAGCAACTTCCTCTATGCTATAATGCTACAAGCGCTTTTGTTCCATGACTTACCCTAAATAAACAGAAACAGTTAGCACCCTGATAAACTGTCACCTACTGCTTCCTTCTGACTCTTCCAGAACACCAAGTAACGTTGGAAAGGCGTAGGGCTTCAATAAGTGTGTGGGCTAGTCCAGCTGCATAGTGGCCTGGACAGATTTAAAATGTATTTCTTTTGCTGGTAGGGAATCAGGAACTCCAACCACTTGTGTCTGATGGTGGCGTCTTTAGGAATTGGATACAAATGTGGCTTTCCATTTCAAGGCATTGCTAGCAAGTAAACAGAGGAGCACAGCTTGGGGGAGGGTAGAGAGTTGATGTATAAGAGCGTCCGCCCCTTTGTTTTGCCACGCCCTTTTGAGCCATCCCAAACTTCTTCCAAATGTGCAAACCTCATGATCTGAACCTTTGGCATGGTTTACAATGAATGTTGTATTCTGGGAGTGAGATGTGAAATTTTTCGATGGTTCTGAACGTTCTGTTTTAGAGTTCTTTTTTTTTTCTATATGGGTATACGCTGTCAGGCTGCCCTCCCCACAGCTCTGCTTCGCTTATACGGTTGTTTGATATGGCTCCCAGGAAATCTTTCAGGTGAAAATAATTTTTGGGGGCCAGGAGGAGCAGGAGCGACCCCAGCCATATTCTATTCCCTGTTGAGTTGTGGGGAAAGAATTTAGTCCAGAATTTTTGCCCCCCCCCCCCCCCCCCAAGAACTCATTTGGAATACATTTATATTGATATGCTGTCCAAAATGGAGCATGAATTGTTTTATAAACTTTGTCTAACAAAATGGCCGTCTATTAGTAACATTTACTCAGCTGCTAAGAATGCACCACATGGAATCAAATACATTTACTTTGATCATAACATGCTGTCTTTTGGTGTCATATGGGACTGTGTGTGCAGCACTAAATGTTGGCAATATCAGTAAAATTCAATCAAATTACCAAACCGCAACACAAATGTATCGAATTTAACCACAACTCTTGTGTTCATATGTAAAATACTGTGTGTGTACTACACATGCTGAACCGCAACCAATGACTCTGTGATGCAACTGATGGATGACAAATGCCATTTAACATTCTCTTGTCTTTTCACTTTCCTAGTAAACAAAGCTGCAGTTACTATGCACGATACAAATGCTGCCCCTTTAAGACGGAGTGCCTGTACCGCCATGACAAATCTGCACGGCGTGGCTCGTTTCTGGTACATATTACACCCCCAACCTGACTGCTTTGGTGAACACTAAGTAACGTGTATTTTGCTTGTTAGTATAACACCGATGATGATGATGAAGATGATGATGACGACGACGACGATGACTACGATGGCGTGGACCTGCTGAATTTCTTCATAGCCATGACGCTTCTTGGTGCTGAAGACGACAATGACGACAGTGACAGTGAATTTGACATTCCCTTTTACCTTGCAGAGTACGGCTTCTGATGGTTTCCTTTTCTGTGTTTGCACCACTGGACGAGGCCAGAATGAAGAGTCACTACAGCTTTGGTTCCATGATGGCGTAGGCAAGAGTGTTAGCCATGTACCATACGACTTTATGTGAGACCAAACTATTGCAGGTGATTTCGCTGACCTGCTGTAGTGGACTGTTGAAAATGAATTATGTAAGCTGTCTGGACCGAATCGTTCTAGGATTGTTTCCACTACGGCCTCTGGTTGTTTTTTAAAAAATAGTTCCACTTTATCAGCCTTCCTGCAGCCGTAGTGATTCAAACATTGACAAAGATTGTACATTTTCTTCCATAACGATTGTTGGATTTGAGTGTATTAGTTAAATGGGTATTTTAAAGGGGTGTGTGTGTGTGTGAATGGTCTTAATTGTCTAAAGATTAAAAAAGTGTACTGTACCCCATTATGGTTGATGTCTGTTGGCATTTCCTGCCTTGATTTCCTCATGACAGCTTGGCGTAACCTTGACATGTTAGTTTTTTTATTTCTTTGAAAACATTTTGTACACTGAAAATAAACCTTCACATTTTTATCTCAAAACGCGTCATGCTGATTTTACTTGTAGGGTGACTGACCACTAGTGGTGCGTGATACCCCATACCGTTAGCAGTTCCATACCGAGTAAAATACAGGGACAGCACCGCACTGTATATCTATTACGATGCTTTTATTTAGTTGGACGCCTCAGACTAAATCTGAATTATGACCTGTTTTGTTTTTTTAATTGATCTGTTAAAATTCAGTACATTTCGTCAGAGTTTGTAGGTTAATATAAAATACTTAATATCAAACCAAGCCTACAAAACTATCTCCACAACAAATGTAAATGATTTTAAATAGATTGTTCAAATGGCACACGGCATCTGCAGTTGGACAGGAAACCAACTAAATCCTAGTCGGGATCTTTTTACATTGGTATCGATCCATATTAACGTTGGAATCTAGATTACCGCTACTGACCACTAGGTGGGGGTGGAGTGCACTTAATCCCACATACGAAGAAGAAAACCAACGTGAAGCGTGTTGCGATATTAACTTGAATACTGGTTCTCTTGCTCAAAATGAACACTGAACATTCTTTGAGTCGCTTTGACGAGCAGTCAAGGTTGTTGGTCCGGTCGTTGCTGTGTGGAGATAGCGGTGCTAGCACGGCAGGATGGCTGGATGTCTTCCGGAGGCAGCAGCGGACTCTCCCCGAGTTGTCTTGGCCTAACTTGCTAGCAACGCTTTGTCGGGACGAAGTCATCTGGCCCGGGAAGGATGACCCGCCTCTGACCACGTAAGTCGTTTGGCTCAAGGGTGATTTATAAACCAGAATTTGGAATCTGCTCGGTCCTTTTGCTGCATGTATTGAGAGAATCAGGACTTTCGGTTAAAATAAGTGTTAAAGCAGCAATTGCATTGAAATGGTCATTTCTCGGAATTGAGTTGCCAAGTCTGAGCTAATACAAGGTAAAACACAACAAGCCCAAAACTACTACATGACAGCAATGCAAGCTGACTTAACAGAACGGATGGCGTCTAATACCACAGAGCAGAGGTGGGCAACCTATGGCTCGGGATCCGGATGTGGCTCTTTTGATGGCTCAGACATCTTTTTAACATGATAAAAACATTCTTGGCTGATTTTGTGAAGTAAAACATTACAGAAATAGCATCTGTAATAGCATAAAATAACATACCAAAAACGAATCTTTCTTACGCATTCTAATTCATTAATCAACTTTCTACTGCAGTGTGGGTGGTCAGAGCCAATGCCATAATTGTCAGACACCAATGCCCCCCCCCCACCCTCGATCACTATGAGGTCAAGAAGTCAAGAAGTAAACTTCCCTCCTTTTTTAGTATAACAATGTTATTATAAAAAGTATAAATGGCTCCCACAGCCCATAGAAACTTGAGACCATATTTTTCACATCATTTTTAATTTGTAGCCTCTTATGAATAATTTGTTTAGTATAGTGGCGGGATGGCTAGCATACACCCAGAAGTGCAGAAGAGTGTACCATAGTAATTAAATTAGTAGATCCCAGTATATGGTCATAGCTCTTCTTCTCCCGTCCTAGCACATTTTTTATTTTTCAGTATGTGGACGCCCATGGCTACAGACTTTTACAGTTATTAAACTTGTTGCAACTATGTCCCAGTTAGCATTTTTGGAAGTGGAAAGAATGTCCAAAGTCCATGCCACACATATTTGCCACAATATTTCTGACTGGAGTTAATAGTTAGTCGTTACCTTAGTCACCTTCAGGTGAAAAAGTCCTACATTGCTTTATTGTGCCATTCCTTCTCTCACACATTCTAGAGAAGCCCTGGTGTGCCTGTTCCCTGCATTGTGGAAACAAAACCTGCTGACAGTCATCCACCTGATCCACTCACGCGTTCCCAAAGCCAGTGTCCTCCGTCTACTTCAGCGCCTCAGTCAGGACGACAGTCCTGGTTCTTGGGTCACTGCATTGACGAGACAACTGGAGAGAAATCTAGGCTCCCCCTGCGAAGAGCACTTGTACACACAAGCGTGCCACCGCAGACTGGAGGAGCTGTCACAGCGATTAGATGGCGAGACCGCAGGGTGGGCTGAATGCTTCAGTATTCAAACCGAGGAGTCTCAGGCTGCACCTTGGTTGTCGGACTTTGGAACACAAAGGAAAAGGAAGGGTGACTTGGATATTCTGGATTCAGATGAGGACAGGCAACAAAGCAAGCGAGTACGGATGGATGACGGTAGCGGGGTGCATGAAGGAGAAAAAGCAGCGAGTGAGGTGATGCTGGAGGAATTGGATACGCAGGCAGGAGCACAGGAAAACACTCACCCTCTACCCGATCACAGGAAGGTACATGGTTTCATGTCTGCTGGTGTCTTTCTTTCTGCGAGTGTCACTTTACAATAAGGTGAGGAATGAACCTACCGCTAATGACTAGGTCTTCAGGACTTCCTCAGTAACTACTCTAAATGTACATATGTGCCTTTGTTCCTCAGTAACTACTCTACTCATGACTTCCTCAGTAACTACGATAAATGTGCCTTAGTGCCTATGTGCCTTAGTTCCTCAGTAACGACTCTACTCGTGACTTCCTCAGTAACTACCCTAAATGTATGCACCTTACTCCCCAGTAACTACTCTAAATGTGCATGCTTACTTCCTCAGTAACTACTCTACGCATGAGCTTGTTGGCAGCTACTCTACTCACGAGTTCCTAAGTAACTACTCTAAATGTATACGGTGAAGAAAATAAGTATTTGAACACCCTGCTATTTTGCTATTTCTCCCACTTAGAAATCATGGAGGGGTCTGAAATTTTCATCGTAGGTGCATGTCCACTGTGAGAGAGATAAACTAAAAAGAAAAATCCAGAAATCACAATGCATGATTTTTTAACAATTTATTTGTGTGATACAGCTGCTAATAAGTATTTGAACACCTGAGAAAATGAATGTTAATATTTGGTACAGTAGCCTTTGTTTGCTATTACAGAGGTCAAACGTTTCCTGTAGTTTTTCACCAGGTTTGCACACACTGCAGGAGGGATCTTGGCCCACTCCTCCACACAGATCTTCTCTAGATCAGTCAGGTTTCTGGGCTGTCGCTGAGAAACACGGAGTTTGAGCTCCCTCCAAAGATTTTCGATTGGGTTCAGGTCTGGAGACTGGCTGGGCCATGCTAGAACCTTGATATGCTTCTTACGGAGCCACTCCTTGGTTTTCCTGGCTGTGTGCTTCGGGTCGTTGTCGTGTTGGAAGACCCAGCCACGACCCATCTTCAATGCTCTGACAGAGGGAAGGAGGTTGTTCCCCAAAATCTCACAATACACGGCCCCAGTCATCCTCTCTTTAATGCAGTGCACTCGTCCTGTCCCATGTGCAGAAAAACACCCCCAAAGCATGATGCTACCACCCCCATGCTTCACAGTAGGGATGGTGTTCTTCGGATTGTACTCTTCATTCTTCTTCCTCCAAACACGCTTATTGGAATTATGACCAAAAAGTTCTATTTTGGTCTCATCTGACCATAAAACTTTCTCCCATGACTCCTCTGTATCATCCAAATGGTCATATGCAAACTTAAGACGGGCCTTGACATGTGCTGGTTTAAGCAGGGGAACCTTTCGTGCCATGCATGATTTCACATCATGACGTCTTAGTGTATTACCTACAGTAACCTTGGAAACGGTGGTCCCAGCTCTTTTCAGGTCATTGACCAAGTCCTGTCGTGTAGTTCTGGGCTGATTCCTCACCTTTCTTAGAATCATTGAGACCCCACGAGGTGATATCTTGCATGGGGCTCCACTCCGATTGAGATTGACCGTCATGTTTAGCTTCTTCCATTTTCTAATGATAGCTCCAACAGTGGACCTTTTTTCACCAAGCTGCTTGGTAATTGCTCCGTAGCCCTTTCCAGCCTTGTGGAGGTGTACAATTTTGTCTCTGGTGTCTTTGGACAGCTCTTTGGTCTTCGCCATGTTACAAGTTAAAGTCTTACTGATTGTATGGGGTGGACAGGTGTCTTTATGCAGCTAACGACCTCAAACAGGTGCATCTGATTCAGGATGATACATGGAGTGCAGGTGGACTTCTAATGGGCAGACTAACAGGTCTTTCAGGGTCAGAATTCTAGATGATACACAGGTGTTCAAATACTTATTTGCAGCTGTATCACACAAATAAATTGTTAAAAAATCATGCATTGTGATTTCTGGATTTTTCTTTTTAGTTTATCTCTCTCACAGTGGACATGCACCTACGATGAAAATTTCAGACCCCTCCATGATTTCTAAGTGGGAGAAATAGCAAAATAGCAGGGTGTTCAAATACTTATTTTCTTCACTGTATACTTTAGTCCCCAAGTAACCACTCTAAATGTATATACATCAGTTTCTCCGTAATTACTATACTCATAAGTTCCTCAATAACTACTCTAAATGTATGTGCCTTGCTTCCTCAGTAACCACTCTAAATGTACATGCCTTAGTTCCCCAGTAACTACTCTACCTTAGTTCCTCGGTAACTACTCTACTCATGAGTTCCTCCGTGACTACTCTAAATGTGGCTTAGTTCCTCGGTAACTACTCTAAATGTATGTGTCCCAGTTCCTCGTTAATTACTCTACTCATGAGTTCCTCTGTAACTACTCTAAATGTATGTGCCTTAGCTCCTCAGTAACTGCTGTACTCATCAGTTCCTCAGTAACTACTCTAAATGCATGTGCCCAAGCTGTGTTGTGCCACCGCTGCTGCATCTGCAATTCTTTTAAACGACAGATTTGCATGACTTATTTATGAACTTATGTCACGTTTGTCAACAACGAGCAGGACATGAACCAAGAAGATTGCAAGACTGTTCATGGCTAAGTTGTTGAGAGCATTTCAAGTCATTTCAAGTTTAAAATATCAAGTCTCCTTTTGTTCACTGACTTAGTCCAATAGTACCTTGTGACTATTAGGACAAAAGTACAATATTTTGTACTATTTGAAACAAGCCTGTTTTAGAGTACTACGGATATATGGGAAATTAATAGTTCAATAATACAATATACAATATACAAATACAATATATAATACATATATCTAGTTAAAATAATGATGAACTGCCCTGTGATTGGCTGGCCACCAGTCCAGGGTGTACCCCGCCTCTCGCCCGAAGTCAGCTGGGATAGGCTCCAGCACCCCCGCGACCCTCGTGAGGATAAGCGGTAGAAAATGAATGTATGAATAATGATGAACTATTAAAACTACTAGAGGTGATCCATTTGTGTTTTATGTGACTGCCAACATTTAAATTGTACTTCATTTACGAAGTATTCTAATACGAAGGGACCAACATTGATAAGTGACACTTAAACACCTACGTTGTGATGATGATTGATGTAGCCATCCACATATTCACCAAATGAAGCTCCAAACTACCTAGAAAGTTGAATCGTACGGACACATGGTCACATACAGTCCTAGGTAGACTTACATGTGACAAACCGTGGTTAGGTGACTACACATTTTACGGGCTGACGTTGATTCTCCTGATAAGAAACAAAGCGTAGTATCTGATCAGACATAAAGTGCCTTGCTTATCACAGTAAACCTCAGTGAAACATTTAAAATTGTTTCAGGCTAATTGTGTGCATCAATAATAATCTATATCTGTATCTATATAGCATATATTGTGACTGTTGCAGGAAAGACTCAATGTTTGTCTTGTGCAGAGCTTTATTTTTTAACTGCTCAAAAACCACACTATCACAAAGATGGAACATCTTATATAGCGCTAACATTTACGCGCCAAAAGACAGGTATCAGAGCACGCCCCCAACCCGCCTGCCGACTGGGTGAGAGACCTGCCCCCTAGTGTCCACCACAATACAGTAAAGTCTCGTTATATCGATATCGGTTATAATTACTACTTATTACGATACTATTTTAATTTCCCGGCAAATTTATAGTCTTTTATGATATAATTAGTTCCGTTAGTACGATACCCAGTTATTATGATAATCCGGTTACTACGATGCCCTTTTCATCTCCCGCCAGCCAATTTGGTCTGCTCATATATCGATACAAAAGCAGCTTAAATCAATCTTTGCTTAAGGATTTCAATACCAAAAAAGAACACGGCGAACGGCTGCTTCCAGTCAACTTTATTTTTCACACTTCCACCACCAGAGCGCAGCACACACACCGATTCCCGCACTTCCTGGTTCACAGGTCATGCTCAACCCGCCCCACATAGCTGGCCAAACACATGCCTGCAACAGAAGAACCAACTGACATAGCATACACACCTATTCCAACGAAGACACAAGCGTACAAATACATGTATTTAATTGTGTTGTATTCAGATATCTTTTTATCGCTTGCAATAATCACTGTTTTTCATATGTACATGCTGGCGTTCGTGGTTTCTCTCGTGTGTATAGATTCTATACAGGCATGTGTTTGGCCAGCTATGTGGGGCGGGTTGAGCATGACCTGTGAACCAGGAAGTGCGGGAATCGGTGTGTGTGCTGTGCTCTGGTGGTGGAAGTGTGAAAAATAAAGTTGACTGGAAGCAGCCGTTCGCCGTGTTCTTTTTAAATCCTTAAGCAAAGATTGATTTAAGCTGCTCGACATTGTTCTATACCAGTGGTCGGCAACCTTTACTATCAAAAGAGCCATTTTATCCCCTGGCTCACTAAAGAAAAATAGACTGGAGCCACAAAACATAATTTAAAAAAAGCAGTGACGTGCTCACATTCAGAGCAAATTGCGAGTCTCCCAAAATTTTAATTAACTGCCAGATTTGGAGGGAATTTTGGTCAGATTTTTTTCAAAGATGCGTATTTTCCCCATTTGGGTGTTAAAAAAAATACTTCAGCATTGTGAAGGGAGCCACAACAAAGAGGTTAAAGAGCCACATGCGGCTCTGGAGCCGTGGGTTGCTGACCCCTGTTCTATACTATAGAACAATGTCGAGTGCATTATTGCCCACTTTTAATGCAGTTCGGCGCAGGATCGGATATATGGATAGTCCGGTTATATCAGTATTTTTTCCGACTCCCGAGAATATCGATATAACGAGACTTTACTGTATATCCATTCTTCCTACATACAACTTCAAATGTGTACAAAGTATTACCTGTGCTTAAAAGCCTGGCCTGAGTGGTGACTTCCTCATGAGTTGTTCATGTTTTCTTCAGTAACTATTGTATTTCTGTGTACCTTAGTGTTCTATGGATAGAACTTACAAGGGTCACCACTAACTCTGTAATGCTTGTTTCTGAAGGGGGGTGCTCCAAGTGAGGTGCCAGCGCAGGAAAGCAGCCATGATTTTCTGCCTGAACATATCAAGGTAAAGATAAGCCTGCTATATTAATAGCCATGAGATCACATGAAACATAATCTACTGGATGTCCTTCCTCAGGTGTCTGCTGTCCAAATAAAGGAATTACTGGATGGCCAGACAGAGGTAAGAAACTAAGAAATGTTGGTTTTCCTGTTCTACTGCACGTTTATTATTGTTGTGGCTATCTGCCATTTACAGTGGGACCAGAGTTCTACGGAGGCGTTTCAACTGTTGAATAACTGTGACACCAAACAAGTATGTTCTGTGATGGTGTATAGAAAGGCATACTCTGTTGGATGTCAAGTCATTCATCGGGGAGCGAAAAGGCCACTAAGTCGGCATCTTCTCTTGTGTGAAAGGTGCCGGTGCTGTGTTCCATGCTGGGTTTGTCTGACCTGGCAGAGCAGACTCTGCCTAAAGTTTGCAGAAGCATACTAGCTCTCTCGCCTGACCTCAGCTTCAGCACAGCGGCAGCACTCATCAAGAGTCTCCTGCTGCAGAAGGTACATGCTTAGTTTCCCCATGCACATACACACATGTGCAGCAGTGTCAGGCTGTCCCGGTAAGACGTCATCTCCGTGAGCAGGTCCTGTCCCTCTCGGAGCCGGCCTCCAGATCTCTGCTGACCGTTGTCATGTCACTCTGCAGCCGCTACACCAGATCAATGTGCCACGCCTTGATTGAACCCGTTCTGGCGGTGGAGAGTTTAGGTGAGGAAAAGGTCATTTGGTAACATCACAACGTACACAGTTCACCTAATACAGTAAAGTCTCGTTATATCGATATTCTCGGGAGCCGGAAAAAATACCGATATAACCGGACTATCCATATATCCGATCCTGCGCCGAACTGCATTAAAAGTGGGCAATAATGCACTCGACATTGTTCTATACTATAGAACAATGTCGAGCAGCTTAAATCAATCTTTGCTTAAGGATTTCAATACCAAAAAAGAACACGGCGAACGGCTGCTTCCAGTCAACTTTATTTTTCACACTTCCACCACCAGAGCACAGCACACACACCGATTCCCGCACTTCCTGGTTCACAGGTCATGCTCAACCCGCCCCACATAGCTGGCCAAACACATGCCTGTATAGAATCTATACACACGAGAGAAATCACGAACGCCAGCATGTACATGCAAAAAACAGGCCACAGCATGAAAAACAGTGCTTATTGCAAGCGATAAAAAGATATCTGAATACAACACAATTAAATACATGTATTTGTACGCTTGTGTCTTCGTTGGAATAGGTGTGTATGCTATGTCAGTTGGTTCTTCTGTTGCAGGCATGTGTTTGGCCAGCTATGTGGGGCGGGTTGAGCATGACCTGTGAATCAGGAAGTGTGGGAATCGGTTTGTGTGCTGCGCTCTGGTGGTGGAAGTGTGAAAAATAAAGTTGACTGGAAGCAGCCGTTCGCCGTGTTCTTTTTTGGTATTGAAATCCTTAAGCAAAGATTGATTTAAGATGCTTTTGTATCGATATAAGCAGACCAAATTGGCTGGCGGGAGATGAAAAGGGCATCGTAGTAACCGGATTATCATAATAACTGGGTATCGTACTAACGGAACTAATTATATCATAAAAGACTAGAAATTTGCCGGGAAATGAAAATAGTATCGTAATAAGTAGTATTTCGTTTTAACCGATATCGATATAACGAGACTTTACTGTAGTTGAAGCATGGTTTGAATTGCCATTGTCTGTGTAGGGGGTGCACAGGCTGAGCTCCTGAAGAAGCTGATAGAGGGCTGCCTCCATTCCCACTACACGCTTCTAGTGCTCCAGTGAGACAAACATTTGAAGGTCCCCTGTTATGCTAAATACACCTTTTAATGACGTAGCAGTAAAAGGTGTCCCTGCAGCCTGCCTGTAACCACCAAATGGGAAAATTGCCCACCTTATGAGACAAGGTCTTCAGCAGTCACTTTTGAAGTTGACCGCTTTCATGACGCCAAGCTAGATGAGCCCTCCTTTTGTATGCATTTTCTACGCATCTGAACATAAATTTATAAATCCTGGTGCTCTAACAACTATCCGTCAGTCAGGGGTGAGTTTCATCACTTTGTTTATACATGTTCCTCAGTAACTGTTATAATGTATAATGTATGTTTATACATTCTGCAGTTAGTACTTCAAAATGATTCCTGCATGACAGAAAATAGTTACAATTCAAATAGAATATCATTGAGAAAATAATTGGAGTTACGCTTGGGCTACTGGCATTTGTGTTCGCCGGTTAGACTGCGTATGTCGTAAGTAATATATATTGGACAAGCCATAGTGGATATGTAAAAAGGGGGTGGAGTCCACAATACTCAAAACCAGCTAATTATTATTAAAGCTAATGGCGTGTTACCAGTAATTCTTACTAATTGGGAAAATACTCTTCAGTTGCACTGTTGTGAACACTAAGACTAACGTAAAATAGTATAATGCGGGACCTTTAAATTCCTTGTAATGATTAAATATACATCATATGAAAAATGATTGCTGATTTGTACCTAATTGTCCTTCCAGAATGACACTCAGAATGTCATGGAGCGAGCCGGTGCTCTCTGTTATACACAGCTTGCTGGACTCCGAGGTTAGCAAATGGATCCCATAATCATAATAGTCCTCTTCACTGACCCTACCGCCTTTGTTTTGCAGCCCGATATGAATGTGGAACTGTTCACCCAGTTGACTGCTCAGCTGGTTCGCCAAGGTCCTCGCTTCACAAAGTCTGTGAACTTTTCCAAATTGTTGTTGACTATCCTCACAAAATATGGCAGCACTGTAAGTGTTTTAGTTGCTCTACATGGTAGCTGACTCTTTGTTGTTTGACATCCACTAGTGTCTATTATGATCTCATTTGTTTTTAGATGAATGCTTCAAACAAAAAGGACTTATCTGGATGCCTGATGATCCATGGGACCTTTCTAAAAAAGTCTCTCCAAGCAGCATTGAAAAGAATCCCCTAAATATGTGGACAGCTATAAATATATATATAAATAGTCTCTTTGGTTCACAGGTCGATGTGCAGCTCAGACATGATATTACGTTTGGTTGAAGGCTCTTTGCACGTTCTGAGTTAGAATGTTGTATTGTGGTGTTAAACCATGCCAGAGTTTCAGATGATGTTTGGGGATTTGGAAGTGAAAGAAGTTCTGGATGGCTCAAAATGCTCGGCTTCAAAGGGCGTGGTAAAACTGTTCTTTTGTGATGTCACAGAGGAGGGGCTTCCTTATGGGCGTGGCTGTAGGCCAATATCTGCCACACAGTTTCTGAAGCCAGAAGCAGGAAAGGGGTGTTAATATAGGACACACGGAACATCCACGGAGGTGGAGAGGACCACAAAGCTCACCGATGTCTGCACCAAGGTGCACCAAGGTCGTCCCACAAAAAACGTGTAATGACCACATTTCTACTACTGTTGTTCTGAGGTTGTCTGCAGTTTGTCAACACGACCTCCTCACGTCTGGCTTCTGAGCTCCATGGCACCAGCGGTGCCTCTGACCAAGGACAAACATTTGGTGGACTATTTGTTGTGTGCAACTAGGCATGTTTCCATTTCACTATAGGCTGTAGACATGGCTGATGTTATATTTGGAGTGCCTTCATTTATTTGGGTAATTCTTACTATGCTGGACTATTGCTTACTATGCTTACTATGCTGAATGTCTGCATAATATGTAGCTGCACCTTTAATTGGAGAAGTGCAAGTAGGTCATGTCGGCGTTCACCTGTTTTACCGCTAAATGGCAGTATAAGCCAGATAAAAGCACAGTCTGTGTTGATCCGCCATCTGCCCTTTTTTATGCCGCTTATCCTCACTAGGGTGGTGGTATGCTGGAGCCTATCCCAGCTGTCTTCGGGTGAGAACCCTGGACTGGTGGCCAGCCAATCACAGAGCACAACCATTCACACTCACATTCATACCTATGGATAATTTGGAGTGGCCAATGAAGCTAGCATGTTTTTGGAATGTGGGAGGAAACCAGAGTACCCGGAGAGAGCCACGCATGCACAGGGAGAACATGCAAACTCCACACAGATGTCCAAGTGGAGAATCCAACCCAAGTCTTCCCATCTCCTGCCCCTGGCCTCCATGCTCGCCACTCGGCCGTGTGTTGATCCTGTGGAATTGAATAAAGGGCAGTTAAGAAAGTTGACAGTTGGTTTGTTCTGATCCGACATCCTTCAATGGACCAGGAACTGGGCACCCTCCAGTCGTTAAAATAATAACCGCGCATATGACTAGCGCACCCGATTTTATATATGCCGTAACTAAAAATTCAACAGTTTAGAATAGAAACAAAAATAAGAAGTGTTGGATTTTGACCACCTGTTCTTAGGTCAGTGATTCCTGTGGGTGTCGTGTTGGAGGCAAGAGATGCCAACGAACTTGTCAGTTATATGGTTTACTCTCAGACCAGTCAGATTACACGGAGCTCCGGGCCCATAAGTCTTCCCCTAACACCTGCAGAGACGTAGGCTTTACTTACAGGTCAGAACAAATGAGTACAGCTAACTGTCCCTGCCCGGCTTTTATTATGCTAAGAAATGTTGGTAGATCTCTGGCGTATCACAGGTGGCCCCCCTCCTTTCCTCTGCAGACGTCTTCTCACCAACGCAGGGCGGGCGGGGTGGAGCGGTGGAGCCAGCTGTTATCGACAGGCCATGGCTGCCGACGTCATGCTCCCCCGTTATCTGTTGTTAGTCAAAATTGTGGATGTGTAGGAGAGCTCCGGAACTGTATGTGCCTGAAAGCGATTATGTGTCCTTTGATTTGCCCAAGGCTGCTTGGTTCTACTTGATTAAATGTAGTGCATAGTTATATGAGTGAGACACAAGAAATAAGAGACAAACATACATGAGACACAAAAAATAGGAGACACACATATATGAGACACAAAAAAATAGGAGACCAACATATATGAAATCCTTCAATCCCCCTCATGGCCTCAACAGAGGCCACAAGGTGAAATACCGGATCAGAGTTAGGGAAGAAGCACCCGGTCACCCTGTGGGGGCGGTGGATGCAGGCGGGCCAACTGATATTGACCTCGCCCAACGGCCGCCATCACCCTGGACAGGATGAGCTGGAAAAGGCACTTGAACACGGGAGACAACAGCAAACTGACAACGAACAAACGAAAAGAACAGCCAAAACAAGAAACACTAAAACTGTAATAATAATGCCGGAGGCCAACTCTTTCCCCTTACCAAAGTAGGTCATCAACGAGTCCCACGGGCTGGTGTCCACACCGACATATGATTTCATGCGTTTATTCAAAGCTGTGAGACCTTCAATTGCACGAGACAAATGACCACCCGCTGCCGTAATGTTTGGGATGAAAGTGGAAAGTACATTCCGTACCAATCATTGCACACACACCATGTTTTTCTGCCAATAACATATCGAGAGCGATACGATTTTGAAAGGACATCAAAGACGTGGCCCGCAACTGTTCACTTACCGCCTTGAAGCCTTCTTCGGTCTGATTGGAGAGGCGCTGTAGATTGTAATGCACATGATTGATGCGATCAACACTTTTTACTAATGGTGATCCAAGGGATAACTGACTCAAAACCTGCCGCAATCTGATTGACTAATTTATATTCGTCTGGAACTCTCTCTTGTAACGTTTAGAAGCACTGGTGGACACCATTCTGTCTGGGACCGCCGTGGCAGTTATTCGGCCTCCGACCACACCTACAGACTAAAAAGAACACAGAGTGAGATAAAGAAGTATAGCTAATGACAAAAATGTCAAAACAAAGCCAGGAAGCTTATCCTAAGTGGCATGTAATATAGTTTGCCGCTTGCATGTATGTTGTGCAGTATCAGTGTAATCAGGTGCTGAACTATCAGTGTGTGTGTGTGTGTGTGTGTGTGTGCGTTAGTTAATCCAGAAATCGCCTCAGTTGTTGGTTTGGGAGGAGGAGCCCCCAGGGCTCGGGATATTGCCAAGGGCAGTGACATCTTCACCACCTCCCTCTTCACAGGCTGCATCCAATGCAGACCGAGGCGACCTAAGAGATGAGACATCCTCCGGGGCAGGGTGGTCTTTTGGATGAGAGTCGCGACCCCCGCGGTGTAACGAGTACACAACGGTTGTCTGCGCAGCTAAAGCAGAGGCCAGCGACTGAACTAGGGTCACAAAGGCTTGTGAAGTCTCTGAGTCCCAGTCCAGCCTGGCGTTGGCATGCTTAGAGCCCTTGGCACGCACTAACGCGCGCAAGGGTGCAGTGCGTTCCGCGTAGCAGGGGATGTACTGTCGACTGTAACCACACAGTCCCAAAAAGGACAGCATTTCACCCACCGTGGAAGGCTTAGGATGCCTGAGGATGGACGCACGATGGGCGTCCGACATGGCGTAGCCAGCAGCTGAGAGAACACGACCCAGAAAGGTGACAGTTTTCCTCCAGCATTGTAGCTTTTTGCGTGAGACTTTGAAGCCCAATTCGTACAGGCACAGCAGCACGGCTTCTGTGGCCTGCAAACAACAATCAGCAGAGTCAGTGGCGAGGAGGAGATCGTTCATCCATCTGGAAGCTGCAAAACTGACAACACCTGGCGCAAATGATGATTGTACAAACCAGGGCTGTTCTTGAAACCTTGGGGCATGCGGGTGTACTGGAACCGTTGGCCATGATAGGTGAAAGCACAAAAACCTACGTCAAATGGACCGTTGGACCACACCCCCTCCGGGATGGTGTCCAACATGGGTCCGGAGAGTTCGTGATCTGTCAGTGTTTTTAGCTCGTGCCTGTCAATCAAACGATGTTGAACAACGGACACGTCTGTGCATTGGCACACCACACGATACGCCGACTCCGAGGGAGAGTGTTGTACCTGCGGTACCTCAGGGAGCGGCGTCCAGTCTTTAGCTGCCAACAACCGTTTCACCATGGGACCCAAGGACCGTTGTTCATGTCCTGGGGCCACAGCCAAAGAGATGTGTGGCGCCGAATCAGGGGTGCCTTTGTACCTGTTCCAACTTAACAAAATAGACGCTGGCCGCCACCCCCTCAGGACCTGCGAAAAGACGAGAAGAATTTAACCACTACTCCATACCTTCCTGATATGTCATATCCTGTTGTGTGTCGTAAAACAATGTGCAATGTAACGGGGTGGTGGGAGGCATATACGTGGCCTTGGACAGGATCCATGGTTTCCACGTCTCATAGACTGACACCACACTGCTCGGTGACAAAGTCCGAGTCAGAAGGCACCAATAAATGTCGGCTGTTGTGGTTGCCGGCAGTTCTTTGAGCAGGTATTGTCCTCCTGTACTTTGGTTGTTGCAGTCCACTGTCGTGCCATCTGGCAACGTCAGGGTTAAACCAGAGTCAGCAGGGGAGGTTGAGAAGCCGCTTGCTGTTGCTGAGGTCGGTGGAATGGGCCGACCCGCCCATGTGAGCCTCCTTGTGACTGCATGCCTTGTGGTTGATGAGCCCATGGTTGCTGCTGCTGTTGTTGTGGGAGCAACTGCGGTGGTCCTGATGGTGGCCACTGTCCAGTGCAGGTGAGGAATCTCGTGCCCAGTGGTCAAGCGCTCCGCACACGAAACAGCCAGTGTAGCCCTGAGACGGTCCACCCCTTCTCCCACCTCGGTTAGATATGCCACCACACCCCTGCCACATTATGTTTTTCTCTTTTTATCTGAGGTGAATTCTCGTTCTTTAGCCGATTATAATTTCAATAGTTGTGCTGCTGAATCCTTTTGTGTTTTATCTTTTTCGTCCTCCTCCTCCCGGTGCCTGCGCATGTGGTGTAACAAGATTGCTTTGTATGATTTTTCTGTTTCGACTGACAGATTAGGAACATCTTTTAATTTATTAGCCACTGACGAGGGCATTCAAGCTAGCACTGCCTGAAACAGTGTAGTCACAGACAGCGGACGTCTCCCCAGGCCAAACTGAGGCCAGCTGTGAGGCGCAATACCTCGTTGATCCATGGGTCTGCTCCACGGGCTAGTGGAGGCAACTTACGACACATGCCGTCAATGTCTGTTATGGTAAAAGGTGTGTATACCGTGTGCTGGCCCAACACGTCAACTTTTAAAGGCATAACTGTTTTAGATCGAGCCCCTGTGTCGTCTCGTCTCACAGGGGTTGGTGAAGATGGCGTTAGGGATATGTCATCATTGTGTATACCGTTCCGCCGTAGGTGTCGCTGGCTGGCGCCTGCCATAATCTGTCTCAGTAGTGTATCGGCACCTGGTACTGCCTTCTGGCAACACATTAGACATGTCAATTTGTTTTAAAATCTTAAATATGCTTTTACTGTGTCTGGCCGAATCTATAGGGGACATGTTTTGCACCGCACCCGTGCAGGAAGTCGCACCACCAGTCTCCACTGACGGGTCGCCAACCTGTGGCACAGGGTCTGCCTATGTCTATTGGGGGATGGCGCCTTGCTTGTTGTAGGGTCGGAACGTGTCTATTTAACTCCTCGCCATTAATGTCAACTTCTCCCTGAAATCTTAAGAGTAGGATAGACTCCACTGGGAGGGTTTGAATTGGGCGGGGGTGCCGATGGCGTGACCACTAGGGCCCTTCTCGCCTTTGACTGATTTTCCCGCGTCATGTACGGGGCAGCCAAAGCCAAGCTTGCCATCCCCATCGAATGAATCATTCGCCTGGAATCTTCCAATTTTTTCAGCGTCTTCTTAAGTTCTGACTTCTGCCAGAATGACGCCTGCTCAATTTTCTCCTCCACCTGTCTTATTTCTTTCATAATCTTTTCCTCCTCCTGTCTGAACTGAACTCTGAACCTTCACAATATTATCCCAACTCTCTCCATCACACACTTCCCATGTTTTACGTATCATCTGTCTATCTTTATTCTTATCCTGACTTACCAAGCCCCTCATAACCTGACTTTCCACAAGACCAAACAACTCACTTTCTGACACCCTCGGGGGACCCCCACACATTTCCCACTCCTCACATTCTCGGTCCAACTCACCTTCCATTCTATTCCAACAACAATTAAAACAAAAACAAATACAAAACTGATAGTTGCAAGAATGTTGAGCAATAATGAAAGTTATCAAATAGACCCTGTCTATTTAAGCATCCATGTGAAGCGTTCCCCTCACCGCCTGCTGGTGTACTGCCCTTCACAGGACCTGGAATGGAGCGTTACATTTACAGCCCTCCACCCAGTTGGGTATGCCGACCCTTAGTGGTCCCGGACCACGCAGTATACTGGAACACACACCGGTTTTCTCAAAACTTCACAATAATGTCACATGTCAACACACCTGCTAGCGTAATAATATTCTCAGACACACAGACACAATGCTACCAGGTTTCCACCAAATTTGTTATTGACCAATAGCAGAATTTGAATAAACAGGTTTCTGCTTACCTTTTTATTTGTAGAGGCGCGCCTGTAGTGGAAGCCCAGAGCATCGAACTGCAGCCTAAAGTAGGACCCAACCACACAACACAACTCCCCCTCCAACCACGTAGGAGACCAACATATATGAAATCCTTCAGAAGCAAACTGGGTAGACCTCAAAAGGTAATTACTTAAGTCTTCTCCATTCGTCACGACCTGGCTCTTAGGCAGCGACAACAACAATGGGGGAAGACCCGGCTTGACCAAACAATGCCAACATTTATTGCCACAAATCACACAACGCAGACTACAACTACAGCTAAGCTCTATCCGTCGTTCTCTCCCCTCATGTGTCCTCAGGTCGAGGTTTTTAGGCTCCCAAGGTGTCACCCGGGCCCAGGTGTCGGGAGTTGACCTGCTTACCAACTACTCCTGGTCCTGCAGCAACCCGTCACGTGGACCAAATAAATCTTATACATTTCGATACATGTTACTGTACTTGATGTAAAAGAATGGTGACGTGATGTCTTGTCAATATAAAACTAAAGTTGCTAAAATAACGGATTGTTAATTCACTTTGGAAAAAAGATAAGATTTTATTTAAAAAACCGTTGCCGACGCTGTATGATGACGTAACACATGGGCTCTATTTTCAACGTCACTTCCCTTAGCATTTCCTTTCTACGTAGCGAGACGAGGGTGCGAAGCTACCGTCATGAGGTACGGTGGATGTTTACGATAAATGTCCTTTTAAAAGCATATTCCACTCGGCATTGTGCTTTAATTCCCTTTGGTTATCTATCCTTAACAGCAACGGCTCTATAAGGCAGCCATTTTAACCACTTGCAGCACTTTCTTACCGGTGGCTTCTCAGGTGCCCGTGTTGCTTGTTTTACAGATTGTTAAAATCGTAAGCCATCCGTTGTCGCCCGACTCATTAAAGCTGACGCTTTTCTATATAAAGTACTAAATAGTTGGTAAACATTATATTATATGCCATATTAATGCACTTTATGTCATTTTGACCTGTGTACAATTGTTATCCTCTAACGTGTGAGTTGTAGCTGTTATCCCAGTAACCGGTAGCCATACTTGAACATGTCCATTGCAGCAAGGTTTCCAGAGACACGTTGTACGAGGCTGTCAAGGAGGTCTTGCAGGGGTCCGTGACCAAGAAGAGGAAGTAAGTTTCCATCATGTTTTATGGTGTTGAGGAATTGTGCTGCAGTGCTAATTTTTACTACATTAATGTGAAGGTTTGTGGAGACGGTGGAGCTGCAGATCAGCCTGAAAAATTATGATCCCCAGAAGGACAAGCGTTTCTCCGGCACAGTCAGGTTGGTCTCACCCAACCTTTTCCTTGCTTGCTTCCAGACCTGTCTGAATGTTGACATTAGGAGTAGAAAATTTACTTAAAGGGGACCTATTGTGCTCATTCTTTGTAGAGTTGTGGTGTCAAGATACACTATAATCGGCACAGAAAGTGTTCTAGTTTTTCCAGAATCTGAACCTATTCCGCTGTATTTCCTAGGATTTCATGGTTCCCATAAACTGTTTTATTGTATTCCACCCGCAGCACGCCTACTTTGCTGTGGTTGGTCACATTCATTAGTACTTAAAAGGGCATCCATGAGCTGTCACAGGTATAGGAGTTGATGATAAATGTTGGCTTTTAACATACAGCCTGGGGAAGAGCACGATTAACCCATGATTGATAATTGATCATTAAGAATTTTGTTGATCCTGATTTTTCTGTTTTTTCGACAGTTAAATAGCGTTCATGTAGTGTGGAGAAAGCAATGTAATCAACTTCACTGTGGCGGTAGTAAAATATCCCACCAGCGGGGGGCGAAAACCGCCTGCGAGCTGACTTCTGCCCTGCCGCAGTATCTGACGGTAGGAACAAAGTGTGCACGGTGAAGTGTATCTAGTCTATCAGACATTTCTTAATGATTAAATCGATAATTGATTATTAATTGTCATGATTATCGATCAAAAAGTTTGTCAAACGGCCATCCCTAATACAGCCACGTGTTGGATCCGAACCGGAAGTAGAGACTCGATGGTAAGTAGCATTAGCATTTGGTTTTCTACAGCATCGGTAACATCTCATGTTGCTATTAGCAACCTCGCTCCCTGTATGCTAGCACTTTTGCTCTGTGATTTACACAAACAGTTACTTACTGCTCCAACATTCTAACCACATGTATAGGTCAGAAAAGTGGAAAGCATGATGGGTCCCCTTTAATGAAGTCATAGTGCAGCTCAGACAGGCTGGGGCAGCCATGGAGAAGTACTCTGGGTAGTCTGGCTGAGCTGACCCAGCCCCAGCTGGTGGAGGCCAGGCAGGCGGACTCCTACCCTGGGTCTTAAAACATGAGGGGAGGCTTTGAGAGAGTGAGCTGTCAAAGGTTCATGACCTCAGGTCGACCAATGTTCAGTCTGTTATGAATGAAGTCAACTGGACGTCTGCCACTGTGGTGGTATGGTTGCGTTTTCTCAAACGGAGGAAACGGCTGACGAGGAGTTTTACAACTGTTTGCTTTTCTCAGGCTGAAGACCCTCCCTAGGCCGAAGTTTTCAGTCTGTGTCCTGGGAGACCAGCAGCATTGTGACGAGGCCAAGGCCGCCTCCCTGCCACACATGGATGTTGATGCCCTAAAAAAGCTCAACAAAAACAAGAAACTGGTGAAGAAGCTCGGTAAGGAGATATCTCGTACCTCTGCATATGATTTGTCAGGATGTTTAATGATTGCTTTCTTTCTAGCCAAAAAGTATGATGCGTTCCTGGCCTCGGAATCCCTGATTAAGCAGATTCCTCGTATTTTGGGACCTGGTCTGAACAAGGCCGGCAAGTTCCCCTCGCTGCTCACCCATAACGAAAACCTGAACACCAAAGTGGATGAGGTGAAATCCACCATCAAATTCCAGATGAAGAAGGTACGTTGTGCTCTGTCGCTGCTGGTTCCTCCCAGCTGTACTTGTCCACACTCAGCCCTACTTTGTGTTCAGGTGCTCTGTCTGGCTGTAGCCGTCGGACACGTGAAGATGACTGAGGACGAGCTGGTGTACAACATCCACCTGGCCGTCAACTTCCTGGTGTCGCTTCTCAAGAAGAACTGGCAGAACGTGCGGGCCCTTTACATTAAGAGTACCATGGGCAAACCTCAGCGCCTCTATTGATGGTTTTTCTAGAAATAAATGAGTTCCAGTTCCAACAAGATTGGTGTGTACTTTTGTTTGAATGCTAAGGAGAACTGCACTTTTGCACATCCACATTCTTTGTCAAACATGAACATATTTATTTCCTGATAAATTTTTAATTTTCAATTATAACATCAAGAATTTGACCCACATAATCCTGCAGTCCTGACATCAAGTAGTCATACGGCTCAAGTGGGTCGATTCTTGACCAGACACAACAGCAGAATAGTTCCACGTAGCTGCATGCATTCTACAGCAATTGATACAAATGACAATAACGATAAATGAATAATACAAGTAACATTTAAAACATGACATTTGCATAATTAAACGTTTATTTGATGTGTTCATCCAAAACTGCTGCTATGTGGACCCGTCACTCTGCCTCGGATTGGCTATAACCTGGAGACAGTAGGCGTTGCAAGTGACCAATCCGAAAGAGGGGGCGGAGAAAGATCAGGTAGCTCCCGCGCGCGTAAGGAATGTCTGAGCAGCGAGCTTTTATCGGGCACCGGGGGCGAGCATTGACTGAACGCGCACGCGCAGGAAAGTGTAAAATCAGACATCGTGGAGCGAGTGGTCTTTATGCGCCGGAGTACGTTTTTCCGCGCATCAATTTTGGCATCAATGTGACTCCATAGACTTCACCTTTCACCAATGATTGAGGATGTAGAGGGGGGAGCTAACATGCTACCCAGAACAGGCTAACATGTTACCTATGTGGCAAGTGGGAAATGGAAACACTAATTTTGATTGAACAACAATACCAACAACGCCACATGGGGGATTTCGCCCCAGGAAATAGTTTAGCTTAGATCAGGACACAGGCTCGAAATTACAACAGGGCAAGAGAGGAGGTATAGAAAAATAAAATAATTCCTTATTGCAATAACAACATTATAAAAGATCAGCTGTGGATCATATTCTTACTTTGACCTGTCGGTGGCACTAAAGGGGAACAGAGCTGGGACTTACGTGGCGGCCCAAACTCAAAATCATGGAGGAAGAACCTAAACACCTGTGACACCACACACGCGCAGATCTGTGAGGAAAAACCCACCACCAGGATTGGGTCTCCACCTTGGGCCCACAGCACCTGTCCACAAAAGAAAAGAATACTTAAAAACAGGCCACAATGCTTCATATAGCTGTCTATAAAAAGAACACACGCAGGTACATGATCAAATAAGGAAACAAACAAAATGAACAATATTAACAGAACACAATTGAAATATATTACACAAAAAATATAATACACAAAAACAAATAAAGGATTTAATCGCAACTAATTAAACCTAAAGTTAAAGAAGATAACAGCAATGAGTGGACTCAAACCAGGAAATAAGTAAAACAACCCAATTGACAAAAGGAGGCAGAGTCAAAACAGCAGCGCAGTTCAGGAGCTGTAGCGGTGGGCCACCACCAGCGCAGCACCACAGAAGCCAATGGAGAAAGGCCATGGGAAACACGACCACACTCAGAACGGCCCCCACCAGGGCAACCTGACCCCACAGAACCAGCAGCCTGCCTCACTAACCACGCCTTTTCAAACCCAGCCTTTTGAGCCATCACAAACTTCTTTCAGGGCTCACTTCCAAATCCCCAAACCTCATTATCTGAACCTTTGGCATGGTTTTTAACACCAGAATCCAACTTTCTAACTACATTTATAGGTCAGAAAGGGGAAAGCATCATAGGTCCCCTTTAATCTTCAGTTTGTGTTGAACTAAGCTATGAAATGTAACAACAATAAGTTCCTCTTGGCTGTCATAAGATAAAGGTTGGAAACTGCTGGCCGGGGGGTGGGTCCAATTTTGGGCCTATTGTTGACCTATGACTCCCAACGCTACCCATGAGCCACTTGGGGCGGCGGAGTCTTCTGCTCTGACTGTGGATCTCTTAATAGGATTATCTATTCTCAGTGCAGGAAGAGGAAGGCACAGCATGTTGAAACGCAAAGCAGCAACGATGATCTTCCATCTGAGTGACCTCTGAAGAGGAGCTACTGCAGGAATATTCCAGATGACAGCCGCCCATGCAGTGATGCATCCTGAGGTGAGGTTACAGTCTACCTTGGATGAGGTACTGAGTAGGACTCATGCTGGTGGACCTTTCTTTCAGCCGGATGGGGAGACCAGTGGCCATGATGGGGTGGGCCCCTGTGACAGCGATGACAGCGATGAGGGTATTTATCATGCAGGACACTGCCCATAATGGCATCTGACTTGCAGGTATGTTACGTTTTACCACAGAAAGCAGCCAGGGGGGGGCACTGACTACATGGAGTGGGTTGTCCATCATAGATAGAGTCGGCCTCAACAGGTCAGTCTGATCCACAAAACTAACTCAGCAAAGGGACCAATTTTGTTGATGTTCCTTGTGCTGCTATCCAATAGTGGGAAGATGTCCGAGACTGACTTGGAGGTGAGTTTGGTCTTTTTCTCATATTTAGGGATGTTTTGATGATTGGTTGTTTTGATGATAACCGATATGCCGATATTGTCAAACTCACAATTTTCGATACTGATATCAACCGATACCAGTATGTATAACATCACATATATTTTTATTGAGCTGTGTTTTTCTATGATTTTCTGTCATGCCCCCCCAAAGGACGGACTGTTTTTACCGCCACCCCGATTTGAAATCCTAGAGGAAGAGATAATATGTATTCATGTATCTGTACTGTACAGACTGAACTTGAAACTGATACCAGGAAAATGACCAAAATGGAGAGCATACCACCTATTCAGGAGTCCCATTGCATGTTGAGTACTATAAATGTGTACATGTTGGTAGGTCTGCATTAACATGAACTGAGGTGGGGAGCTGGTTGCTTGCAAGGTTTTTCTGCAAATAATAATTAGCATCCCAGTTTTCCTCCTCAGGCTTTGTGTGCAGGCTGCGGGATGAACCCCCCCCCCCTACATTTCTTTGTAGGAAGGCGCTAATGAAAACAGGAAGCACTTGATGTGGGATCTCTTCCTGTTTCCCAGAGTGCTTTGCTGTACTGTTGTTGTACATGGATAATAAATTATATGTTTGTTGGTTATTTAGTATTATTTGCAACTTGTCTGTTGTTATCGCCAAATAACATTGCTGCGTGATGTTAAGCACATTTTTTAAGACACCGTGAGTAAGGATGGTAGGTGCCGATTTCAATGAAGCTGGTGATGCTCTGATGTTGCTTTCCTTGTTTAAATAGGCTTGATCCTTTTGAGCAACGCAGTGTTAGCTCTATTTCACTGCAATCTCCACAAATGCAATGTTAACGCGACATGCTCTACATCGGTTCTAATAAATACCGATATCAGGTTTTTAGCCTGATACCGGGCCAATAATTATTGGTGACCGATATTATCAGACATCCCTAGCCATTTTAACCGCACTCATATGATGTTGCACTGACCCCCACAGCCACTTTAGAAAAAACTACACGCTACTGCCCGGCTATCACGCTAAATTGCCACATTTTGAGAACATTGAGGACCAAGGTCAGGATGTCGTCACTATTATTCCTATTCCATACATGATCATCTCAATACAAGCCTATATGATATGTAAGAACTTCAAACAAATGTTAGTCATGAATGAAGAACCACAAAAAACACAAAGAACCACCATGTTAGCCGTAGCATGACAGGAGAACGTTCATGTCAGTAAAGACCGGTGCACAAACACGAGTCAAAGATGCCGGTTTTAAAGGACTGCACTTTTTGGAATCTTGCCCATCACTCCCAATCCTTAAGTGAAACACAAACACATTTCTTTCACTTTTCTGTGCATAATGCCAGAAAATGAGTCAACATGAGCTAGCTAATAATGCACACCATTAGAATACACCTATTTTGCGTATGAAGCCATGTAGTAACATGTAATACTATAACACAGTATTTTGCCCTATTTTGCTGATTTAGCACATTAGTAGAACGTCTTTCTTTGGCACATCGATCAAAACATGGTAAAACCTCTCAGCCCCCAGAGACTCATGTTGCTGTGGGCCAGGCAGATCAGGCTGTAGTGAAACACACACAAATAAGATGAAAATATCTTCTATATGGCAGGAGCGCTCACTCTGCTGTTTTTTAAAGGCCTGCTGCAAAAACCCTGGTCAAAGATCTTCAATGTAGTCCTCTGTTGTTTTAAGGACCTACTGTAAAAATGGTAGCCATAGAGCTTCCATGTGATGGGGGTGCTCAAAATCCAGATTGTGCAGTTTGACTATATGGTGATGTGTGCAAATTTTGAGCAGCCTTTTATTATGACCAGCCTAAAGCTCACATGTGCAATCAACATTCTGCCTGTACCTGTCTGGGTTCTAGTTCGTTCTATCTGTGGTCCCTGTACCCTAGTGGTGATCGGCTCCCGTGTTTGGGCCCTGACTCCTGTGGTTCCTCCATTCAGCCATGGCCCCCCTCCGGTGTCTCATCGGATAATTAGTCTGTGTATTTGCTTGTGGTGTTCTGTCCTGTCCTTAATGATGTGTGCTATCTGTGTGAACTTGACAGACTGCAACTTTTCAGTTTTATATTTTTGCATCAGTACCTTTTTTGGAGCGGCATTGCTTTGTTGCCTTCTTTGGCTCACTCGGGAAATGGGGGGATTCAAACAAATGGTGCTATTTCTGGGTTCAGCATCCGAATAAAATAATGATAATAATAAAATAATAAAAATAAAGAAATGGACCTCAAACTTGGATTTAGCCAGTTGATGAAAGTATATACATCTCGTATCTATCTATCTACTAAGATGCAATACAGGAAAGGTCATGACCCTCAGTCAGACAGGAAGTCGTTAAACAATATTTACATCCTGATCCCCTGATCTCCTGATCTCCTCTCCACCTCCACAGAACACCTTCTCTCAGATTGCCTTGGCTTTCAGCTGTGACCAATACACCCTGAAGCAGAGGCTCCAGGCGGAGGAGCACGCCCGCAACCTGGCTGAGGAGAACATCAAGGTGGAGTTGTCCCGAGGCCGAGAGACACTGGAGGTGCATGATGCCCGACTCGTAGCTGAACAGGAAGAAGGAAATGGAATAAGGGTGTGTGTTGTGTTTTTATAGACACTAAAGGGCTTATGTCTGGACAGCAAGCGCAGTAAGATCCTGCAAAGGCTGGAAATGTGTATGGACATCCTTGCTGGAACCGTGGAACGCATCTCCAACACGGCTGAGGTGCTCGGAGCAGTGCACAAGGTGTAGCTTTTTGCTTCTACTCCCAAAGTAGACAACTACTTTAAATAGGAAAGAGTTTCAGTGCAACATTAGTAAACATTAGTAAACAGTCTGACAAACATAATCACACAACATTTAGCATTTGAATACAAAGATGAAGATTTCTCTTCTTCGGCAGTTTTCTCCATGAGTGGTGACAAACGAGGTTGCTGTTCAAGTCTGTCCTACTGCTCGTGTGTCCTATTTCTTTTGGACAGTTCTTCTGTCTCATCCATGCTATGCTAATGTCTCATCCATGCTATGCTAATGTCTCCTCCATGCTATGCTAATGTCTTGTCGGTGCTATTCTAATGTCTAGTCCGTGCTTTGCTAATGTCTCGTCCGTGCTATGCTAATTTCTCGTCCATACTATGCTAATGTCTCCTCCATGCTTTGCTAATTTCTTGTCTGTGCTCTGCTAATGTCTCGTCCGTGCTATGCTAATTTCTCATCCGTGCTATGCTAATGTCTCGTCCATGTTCCACTAATGTCACGTCGGTGCTATGCTAATGTATTGTCCGTGCTATGCTCATGTCTTATCCGTGCTCTGCTAATGTCTCGTCCGTGCAATGCTAATTTCTCGTCCATGCTATGCTAATGTCTCCTCCATGCGCTGCTAATTTCTCATCCGTGTTATGCTAATGTCTCATCCGTGCTCTGCTAATGTCTCATCTATGCTATGCTAATGTGTTGTCCGTGCTATGTTAATGTCTCGTCTGTGCTATGCTAATGCCTCGTCCCTGCTATGCTAATGTCTCATCCATGCTATGCTAATATCTTGTCCCTGCTATGCTAATGTCTCATCCGTGCTATGCCAATATCTTGTCCGTGCTATGCTAATGTCTCCTCCGTGCTCTGCTAATGTCACATCTGTACTATGCTAATGTCTCCTCCGTGCTCTGCTAATATCACATCCGTACTATGCTAATGTCTTGTTCGTGCTATGCTAATGTCTTGTCCATGCTTATGCTAATGTCACGTCGATGTTATGCTAATGTCTCGTCTGTGCTATGCTAATGTCTCATCCATGCTGTGCTAATGTCTCGTCCGTGCTATGCTAACGGTAATAGTAATGGTTTCATCATACATCACACATCACATAATTCAGTTGACACTTGGGAAAAACCAAACCTTATTTCATCCTAGCCCCCCATCCTACCGCCCCCCGCCCCATCCCTTTCACATTTGTTGCTGTAGTGTATTCACTTTCAACCTTTTAAATGGGACCTAGTACCGTATGTTTTAAGCCTTTAATCCCCCCCCCCCAACTGGCCTTATAATCTGGTGTGCCGTTAGAAATGTAGTGCTACTTCAGTAAGCGTTCCGTTTGCGTGTTGGATCATTTCCCACTGACACAGGGACGCAATACGACGCCGGCAGTGATGAACCAATCAGCCATCAATCAAGTTTGATCTATCTAAGTTTGAAACGATTTGTAATCTACATATGGAGATATTATTGTTTATTATTATTAGATATTATTGTTGGATTGTAAGGACGACAAAAGGCTGGTCAGAATGGGGCCTGCTGAAGAGACAAATGAAATGAGGTTGAACTAAAACTTTTACCCGTTTTTTTTAAAACGTTTACCCTCTGAAATCGTTGGTCCGTCTTTTGGTGTCCAACAGGAGGCTCATGTGAGTCGAGCAGTGGAGCTCATGGTGGCTCACGTGGAGAATGTGAGGAGGCGGCTGGACAGACATGAGGCGGAGCTGGAGGAAGCCAAGAAGATGATTTTACAGCAGAATTCTTGCAGAAGCATCGTTGAACCAGGAGCTCCTTTAGGTCACTTTATCATTTGCCCAGTTGCAGTTGTCTCCAATATTTAAGCTGACTGGTGGACCTCCCCTTCTTCTAGACTCAGACAACCGACAGACTGACAGCTGGAAGAAAAGCATGCAGCAGGTACAGTAGAAGGATGAAGTCTTCTCATGAGGCCTGCTGCTTCTCTCATGTTGTTGAATTTCTCAAATTCAATCTTCTCCCGTTGGCTAGAATGGCAGTCGCCGCCGAGTCAGTATATCCTTCATTCCAAGTGATGTCCTGGTGAGGCCTCCGTCGTTGCTTGGACCAGGAGTGTCCAAACTGTCCGATAAAACAAAAAATATCCAGGGATGCTGGAGCCTATTATAAACATCCATTCATCCATTTTCTATGCTGCTTATCCTCACGAGGGTCACAGCTACACTGGAGCCTATTATAAGCATCCATCCATTTTCTATGCAGGAGTCGTTTCTTCTTCTTCTCTTCTGTTCCTGCTCATCCCTCCTGCTTGATCAACTCTTTAGTGAATGGTATATACTATAGATGTATACCTTCTAGTGAATGGGATATACCATAGATTCTAGTGAATGATACCATAGATGTATACCATCTAGTGAATGATATATACCATAGATGTATACCATCTAGTATACCGTTGAGGCTGCACGGCAGACAAGTGGTTAGCGCACAGACCTCACAGCTAGAAAACCAGGGTGGAATTGAACCCTGGTCATCTCTGTGTGGAGTTTGCATGTTCTCCCCGTGCATGCGTGGGTTTTCTCCGGGTACCATAGATGTATACTTTCTATTGAATGGTATATACTATGGATGTATACCATCTAGTGAATGGTATATACTATCGATGCATACCATCTAGGGAATGGTATATACTATAGATGTATACCATCTCATGAATGGTATATACTATGGTTGTATACCATCTAGTGAATGATATATACTATAGATGTATACCATCTAGGGAATGGTATATGCTATAGATGTATACCTTCTATTGAATGGTATATACTATGGATGTACGTATACCATCTAGTGAATGGTATATACTATAGATGTATACCTTCTAGTGAATGGTAAATGCTATAGATGTATACCTTCTAGTGAATGGTATATGCTATAGATGTATACCTTCTGGTGAATGGTATATACTATAGATGTATACCTTCTAGTGAATGGGATATGCTATAGCCCCCCTTTAAACTCCTCCCCTTTTGCCTTGCGAGTATAAGCGGTATAGAAAATGGATGGATGGCTGTTTGAGTCCATTCTATATTCTGACTAGGATGAAGCGTTGATACAAGAGGATTCCTCATCCTAATTCCTGGATGGAAAGGGCTAGCTTTGCATTCCTGCTCAAGTTTTTCATTGCAGCCTCACCAGAAGAAGGGAAAGAGAGAGTCCAAGAAGCGGGCCTCTCGTGGAGAAGGTGACACAGGAAGTAAGTCCCGCTTGCCTGCCCCCCTGAGGTTGGAGTCCAACTGCAGTAGCCTAGATAAAGATGGAGGAACCCCAGCGGATGACAGGTGATGATGATCTCCTGGCTCACATGCTGGGTCTGCCACCTCCAGCCGCTTCTGTCTTTCCTTTACAGGCCACAGGATCCAGGTGAAAGGGTGTCTGCGGCTGGAGTTCCCTTCGACATGGCCCCCAATCCCTCGGCCACCCCCACCCCCACCACCACACCAGAATGGCCCGTCCCAACCAAACCAGCAGCTGGTAAAAAGCTGCAACAGAGGTTGCGCAATAAATGGCCCCTGCACAGGTACTTTCATGATGAATGATCCTAATGTTGAGTCTTGAAGGTTTTGTTTTATTGACACAATGTCAACTGACACAAGAGTTATCCTTCAAGAATATTTTTTCATAGATTTAAATGTGTCCAACTATTTCAGGAGCACACAGGACTCAACAATACAGACACACAAAAGCAAAGCTGCTTCATCCAGGAAAAAGACTGATAAACAGAAAAAAGGAACAAATGTCTGCTGGGGGGTCTCTTCGGGCAGGTAAGCCAGCTTTTTGCTCGATAAATTCTTATTAAAAATATGATATGAATATTTGTCGTCTCCAGAGATGGGCCACGAGGGTGGCCACGCCCTCTGTGTAGCCGGTTGCTCTCCTGCATCTCCATCTGTGTGCTTCTCTCCACCATAAGCTGCATCTGCATCCTGTGGATGCTTCATGGGGGGGGGCCCAAACCTTGACCTCCGCTTCTGGACCCGGTGACTTTAAGAAGGAAGCTGGAACTCCCCCTGTGAGTCTGCAAGGCTCTTTATGTACACAAATGGAACCTTGCCATGTGGACGCTTTGGTGTGGAGTTGGCATTTAAAGAAACACACACCACAATGCAATCCTTTAATAGAAATCTATAAAACAATACAATCACCTGCTTAGTGACACCATCGCCATCACCATCACCATCACCATCACCACATCACTCTTAAAGGCATCGGGGAGAAGAATACATTCTTCATTTCGACATTCAACTTGTTAAATCTTAACTATATGAACCAAACCTCTAGTAGTCTTACGTTAGAGCAGCAAAGCTTAAATAGTAGATAAATATAAAAATGATATTAGGAGCGGAGAAGCAACTGGGGGTGACCCCTTTGTGCAAAGTGTGTGTCGGCCACAGGAGTTCTCCTTCTAATGACGTGACCCGTTCTTCTATGGCTTCACCTCACATCTACTAGAAAAGCATGTCAAATAAATAACATTGGCACGTCGCCTGACGTTACATTCTAAATTATGCAATAAAAAGGGTGCATCATCATCATCATCATTCTGTCATTCTCATAGAGAGTCCAATAACTGCAGCCTCTAATACAGGAAGTAGTAGCATAGGTGGGAATAAACACACCGTGGGGGCGGGTCAGTCACAGTTACACCTGGCTCACAATTTCTGCATGTTCTGCAACAAACCACTGGATGGGGGTCCCATCTGCAGCTCTCTGGAGAACCAGATTACCTGAACCCTACAAGAAGATCAGAGAGAACATGATGTCCAAGAATCCTTTAGTGGCATTTGATAAACACTTCTATTATTATTATTATTATTATTATTATCAGTGACGTATTTCCTCAGAGGAGTTCTTTATTCGTTCTTTGAATGAATCGGCCACCTCCTCCAGCTCCAACAGGAGGACACCGAGGTGTTCCCAGGCCAGCTGTGAGACATACTTCCACAGGCTCCTCTTGATAATACACAGTGTTATTCAAAAGAATGAATGGTTTCATTATGCAATATTGCAGTAAAGGGGACCTATTATGCGCCTTTTTGGGCCCTTTGTATTGACTTGTGGACTCCTCTAGAGCAGATACACACAATAACCAGCACACAAAGCTTTCTAGTTCTTCCAGAATCTGCACCTATTCATTTGGATTTCTTTGGCTTTCGTGGTTCCTGCGAAAACAGTCTGTTTTAGTTTATTCCACCCACGACCCGCCTCCAGGCACTCCCACTCTGCTGTGATTGGTCACATTGTGAGTGCTTAACAGGACTTCCGGTTTGTGCCGCTATCTGCGAACAGTGTAGGAGTTGATAGTAAACGGCAATGTATCGTTTTAAAATGTCAGCTTTTAACATACAGCCGTATGTGTTGGATTCCGGATTCGATCTGGATGGAGAGACTGGACAGTCCCAAGTTTCTTAGAAAAGAAGTTACTTCAAGGCGCCTCTCAATGGTAAGTAGCTTTAACATTTTAACATTAGTTTTTCTACATTATCTGTGATGTCTAATGTGGCCACTAATTGTGATGGGAAACGGCTATTAGCAACCCGCTCCCTGTATGCACACTCTATAATGCTACACAGACCACCACATTTGCTCCATGACTAACACTAAATAAACAGTTAGGACCCTGATAAACTGTTACTTACTGCTTCCTTCCTTCCGCTAGTCCAGCGGCGTAGTGTTAGCATAGCCCATGTTTACGAAACAGTCCAGTGTGAAATGCCCTTGACAGATTAAAATAGATTTCTTTTGCATTTGCAACCACTTGATGATGGTGCAGTCTTTAGGAATTGGAACAAAAGGGGCTTTCTCCCTTTAAGGCATTGTTAGCGAGTAAACAGCGGAGCAGCCTTTGGAGGAGGGCAGAGAGCCTATCTGGCTTACACCCATGCCCATATAAGGAAGTCTGCCCATCTGTGTTTTCACAAAGAAACAGTTTTACCACACCTTCTGAAAGCGAGCGTTTTGAGCCATCCCAAACTTCTTTCAGTGCTCACTTCCAAATCCCCAAACCTCATCATCGGAACCTTTGGCATGGTTTGACACCAGAATACAACATTCTAACTACATTTATAGGTCAGAAAGGTGGAAAAAGCATCACAGGTCCCCTTTAAGGAAACGCAATAGAAAACTCAATCCAGGTATTCTACTCACAATCAAATTTTATTTCCATGTGGCCAACATCTGCAGCTTGGCCAACAGCCAGATGATTGATGAGGTTATTCACTGTCTAAGGTCATGGAGGTTTGGGAGATCTTTAACATGTGCCCACAAGAAAAGAATCCCACACGATGAGGTCTGGGGATCCCAGACTGAGCAAAGAAGAGCAAAGAGCAAAGCTACTGGGCCCCCTTCCGACCACTGGTGGGGAGGAACAGGAGGAATTCACTGACTCCTTCCATGACAATGCTTTAAAACTGAAAGAATTCAATAACCCTGTATAGTGTCATGGGATAATAATTCTAATACATACAAAACTACTATATGACAATAAATAGAGACCAAGTATTAATCTATTATGATAATAAATAGAGACTAAGTATTCATATATTATGATAATAAATAGAGTATTCATCTATTATGATAATAAATAAGTATACGTATTCCTCTCTGACACTGTACACTAGTAAATCCTAAATAAGTATTGACGGCAATAAAGAATGCTGAATGCGTACCAACCTGATTAAATGGAGGCATGTGTGGTGAGGTGCGGTTCTTGACACCCGGGGGGGTCTGCTGCTCTACAGAGTTGGGGTTCTGACTACGCTGGTGCCAGGACTTGAGCTCTTCAGACACGACCTCCCTGGGCATGGTACGGAAGGTGTGGGGGGGGGACTCCTTCAGTGAGGGCGTTCGTGCCACGAGGGTGTAAGGAGGCGGAAGCTTGGGTGTCCTCCTGGCAGGTGATAATGCTCCCTCTGGCCTCTGTCTTTGCTGAGGGCTGCTGAGGATCCCGGGTGGGGAGGAGAGCGGGACACCAGGAGTAGGCTGACCCTGATTGTTCTTCTGCGAGTCCCCCGGCAGACCTTTCTTGGGCACTCCAAAAAGGAAACCATAAGGTGGGGGGCAGAGCTTGGGGATCTCCGGGAGTTTATCCCTGCCTGGTGAGCTCATGGAGGATGAAGACGAATGCTCGGAGGCGCTGTCCTCAGAAGTGGACTGGTACGGATGTAAGGGGGACACCTCTGGGGACAGTACAATAAAGTCGGCTGCACGGTGTCGCTGGGGCAGACGGCCTCTGCCTTTCAGATTCTCCAGGCTGAGGCGCTCCTTGTCACCCCATGGCTTACTTTTGGGGAGCCTGGAAGATGCCCAAATATAAATAATGACCACAGCATTGATGAGAGTGCATGTATTTTGTCTGAACTAAGGTGCACCTGAAGGATTGGGAGTACTGTCGGCGCACGTGCAGCTCTGGAGTAGCGGGGGCGCTGGTGGAGTGATTGTGACGAAGTGCTGAGTTTTTAATAAACTGTGAGAGAGGGATTCTGTTGGTGGCTGCTGAGACCTGTGTTCCTGCAGCATGACTAGACACACAAAGAAGAACATAATAAGAATAACAATAATAATCATGGGGACATACAACCATACCATAGCATGACAGAGGTGCTGGAACTAAACATGGCCGATACAGTCGAGCCACTATAATATTGGCCCGGTATCTGCAGGTGAAATGTATTGTATTTATCATATATGACGCAAATGTATTTCAAATCTGATATATGTTCATTTTGGCCTGAAAGGACTGTGTACTAGTGTAACGTAGAATCCAATACGGTGTGTCGCTGCAGTGGGGTGGGGTGGTGGCCGTGACCACCCCAGCGCCCAACGTCAGCTGGTATAGCTCCAGCATACCTCCACCTCCAGCATACCGCCGTGCAGCCGACATCAGACAATAGTTATACAGTATTCCAAGTCAAAGTTGGCCAATGACTTGACTGCTGCAAGTTCTCTTACAGGAACAGTTAGCATGCGCATAGCATACGTATGTCCATATGTCCTGTGATGACTGGTGACCAATCCTGGGTGCACGCAGCCTCTAGAGTCGAGACTAAAGTCATGTCTATAAAGGGCAACCATCAACACTCCAAGGCCTCTGCATCGCTGTCCCATGTAATTGTTGAAGTAATAAAGTAAGATGTGACACATAACCTCATAGAATAGTTAATAGTAGTTCACCCTTAAAACGAAGGATGCCATTCCCACCTACATTCATATCTACGGATAATTTGGAGTGGCCAATTAACCTAGCATGTTTTTGTAGCTGTAGCTCCTAGCTGTGAGGCCTGTGTGCTAACCACTGGACCGCTGGTCTAATCATTATCTCCATGACTGTATGTGAGCCATAGTCCCACCTCGGCAACCCAATGAAACATTTCAGTCTCAGACACTAAGAGTGCTAGGCCGACATGGAAATGATGTAATGTTGACTTTCTTGCCAGGGTTTTTGATGACCAAAATGAAATGAAATGTCGACTTCAAACACACGTCATTAGGACAAACTTGTCCTAATCACAAGTATGTCTCAGATGTTGTTGACAGCCACCTTGACAAGCTCATAGCCATTAGCTTCATTACACATACTGTATGTGTTCACTCCAGCACAGGAGATATGTCATGCTACACATATGATGTTTTGCTATGGCACTTCCATGTATGATATGGCTTAGGCTGTCAATAGTGAGGATGACACAAGGGGGCGCCATAATAAACAGTCTAGTTCAGACTGAGGGAGGAATGTTTTAAATAGTAATTCTTATCATGAAGAATGATCAATACTGTATGTATATAAATATAAATCAGAATAATATCTATAATTTTTCCATAAATTTATAAGAATTGAAATGCATACAAAGAATGTAATCTGTCATATGTCATCTGTAATCTGTAATCACCTGGGCCCATTGCTGCCAACAGATGGAGGCTTTGCATCCTTCTGATAGGGCTGGTCCAGACTGGACTCCTTCCAGGGAGAGTTCTGAATGGGAGAGGGCTCATACTCCCCAATCTTAGCAGGTGGCATCTGAAGCTGGTCTGGGATGGACCCTGAAGGGGCGACGGGGCCGAGGGAGTCCACATCTATGGATGGAAAATATACAAAAAGTCAGTGTGGGATGCAATGACCTGTGTTTGCCTGATGGTAGCTGCAGCCCTGATAAGTATATCTATAGTATAGATAAGTATATCTAGTATAACTATTCTATATATGTGTGTGCTTATTGCTATATGACACATTTGGAATGAGAATAGCGACGTTCCCAGTATTATTGCGTGTCAACAAGGTTCTCCTCTCACCGTCATCCAGGGCCACCACATCAGACAGGGAGCTGTCATCAGACATATTTAGATCTGCTGCACACAAAGAGACAAATCAATGACTTCTTCATGAACCTGGTGGGGGGCAACAGGTTACCTACCATTCCTTGGACAGGTGGTGACGCTGATGGATGGGGAGCTACACTCGCTCCTGATCCTGTGCTGGAACACAACCTCCTGCAGCTCCTTCACCTTCTTCTCCTCCCTCTTGCACTGCTGGGCCCGGCTCTTTTTCTGGGGCTTGCTCAGGTTGTCCTCCAGCGAAAGTTTCCGCGCCGCCTCGTAAATCTGCCGCTGAAGAGCCAGCTCGGTTTCCAGCCCTTGCAGTTCGGAATCCTACGATGGAGATGACAAGGTAGACGGGTTCAGCAAGTGATGCATATTTTCTCATTTGCTGTGTGGACCTTCTCTATACCTCTTTCTCCAAATAGATTAGACCTTCATCCAGCTTGAAGGAAGCTCCAATCCTCCTTCTGACGTGGGGCGGCTTCTCATCAGGCATGAGAGGATAGTCTGAGGGCAGTTTACCAGTCAACTCCTGTGGAGGAAACAACCAGGAGCTCATTTCAAAGCCCAGCATACAGGATGTGACCGTCTGGGGTTTTGTACTCACAGCTTCCCTGATGCACAGCTTCCTGAGCTCCAGCAGACAGAGCTCTAGACGCTCCTCCAGAGACTGGTGCTTTAGTTTGAGGGCTCTGGTGTGCGTGGTCAGGTCCTTGAGGGGGGGTGAGGGGCTGTCTGGACCTGTCCAGCAATCACAGATGGGTAGATGTTATCTTACTGTATTACCCGTAAATGCAGTACAGTAGCAGCAGTAAATAGTAGTGAATGTAGTATAGTACAGTACTCCAAAGTCAACCAGGAAACAGGAAACCCAGCAGCGAAAGGCAGAGTAACTGATACTGACCTCATAAAAATTTAATTTTATGACACAAGGTTTGACCCCCCCAACCTCTCCTCCAATTTTTCATATTAGATTAGATTAATTTGAAGTTTCTTCTCACTGACTGTACATGACAGTGACAACAACACACACCACACTATGTTGTTTTGTGAAAGATGACCTGTGGTTTCATTTAGTAAGCTTAGGTGTGGAGAGACAATGGTTTTGGTAGCTGTGTTTGTTTGGCTCGGTGACAGAAAGTAATAAAAGTGACTGTTCTAAATATTAGGTGACATTCTGCTCCAGAACCCCTTTCTCTCTTCAACTGCCATTGTTCACAATCCAGGTGTAGGCCATAAATATGCCTCACACAATTATGAAACACATTTATGCAGGGAGCTGCTGCACATGTACACAGTACATGTACTCAGTACACAGATATGTACACATCAGTGAAATAACATTAACATAACATTTAATTTGAGTTTCCTTATTAATTTTATGCATGCAGTTATTATTTTCCTCCTCATTTCTTTCATAATGCACTCTGCGCATGCTGCATGGTTACTATATTTAAAAAGATGGTCAAGAAAATGACCTCCATCCATGCAGGCCTCCACCATGACTACTTTTACTTTGCTCAACACCGACATAGAAGAGGGAGTTCAGAACAGTCAGGGATTACCCATGTTCATGTTCCATGTATTGTAGTGTTACGTGTGTGTTGTTGTATTACGTGTGTATTGTTGTGGTACGTGTGTGTATTGTTGTGTTACATGTGTGTTGTTGTAGTACGCGTGTGTTGTTGTATTACATGTGTATTGTTGTGTTACGTGTGTGTATTGTTGCGTTATGAGTGTGTTACATGTGTGTATTGTTGTGTTATGTGTGTGCTACGTGTGTGTATTGTTGTGTTATGAGTGTGTTACGTGTTGTATCGTTCTGTTATGAGTGTGTTACGTGTGTGTATTGTTGTGCTATGAGTGTGTTACATGTGTGTATCGTTGTGCTATGAGTGTGTTACATGTGTGTATCGTTGTGTTATGTGTGTTATGTGTGTGTATCGTTGTGTTATGAGTGTGTTACGTGTGTGTATCGTTGTGTTATGAGTGTGTTATGTGTGTGTATCGTTGTGTTATGAGTGTGTTACGTGTGTGTGTTGTTGTGTTATGAGTGCGTTACGTGTGTGTATTGTTGTGTAACGTGCGTATTGTTGAATTTAGCGCCAACATCCTTACCCGAGTGCAAGATAATCCCGCTGTCACTGTCACTGATCTCCTCTTTGCTCCCAATGGCCGTCATCCTGGTGTATCTGGAATAGAGTTGAGGTGAGATGGTCAGAAGAGGAATAAATGAGGATGATGATACGCGTCTTCCTCCCCCGCCACATGGCTTCCTGATTGCTGTCCTGCTGATTTACTTAACAAAAGTCTTTTCACACACTCCTCCATGTGGCCCCCACTCCTCCTCCACCTCTTTCTTCCACCACAAGGAGCAGACCCCCACGGGTGACTCGGCACATGTGGGGGGTTAATCCCAATGGTGGGGCCATGGTGACGATGTGCGGCCAGGTCAGGGAAGCGTGTCACCATGTTTAAAGCATCCAGACATCCAAAGGAAGCAGATGGCAGCAAGAATGAACCCCCACACCCCCACTTCTCTCATGCATTGCACCTGTTCTCCAAGTGCACCCCTCCCTCAGCCTCCTATTCAACCATCTTCCACACAGCCCTCTGGGGGCTTTGAAGTAGAAGAATGTCCGAGTGTTTGGCTTGTGCACGCGGCATCACATCACAACCCCGCTGACTCCTGGGACACCGTTTGCGAGCAGGAAAGCACAATTCATGTTTATGGCCCCGTCCTCTTGCCTTTTTGGGACTTTAGATCCAACTAACCAAAACTCAAGGTGGACGAGACCAAGAAAGCACAACAAAGAGGAGAAAGTGAGTGATTGAATGAGGTGACAGAAGGGTGGCATTTATTCCGTGTTCTTTTTAGGTCAGTTCATTCCTTCTGCATCTCACATGCTTACTGTCCAAGAGCTGCTGGATCACAAGGCACTGCTCTACAGGAACTCAAATGATTAGAGGATGGGCCAGGTCTCTTGTGATAATATCACGTAAACAAAACAGGAAGTAAACAGTCGGGACATGAAAACGGGAATCCGCCTCCTCCTGCGGGTTTGCAGATGAGAATCAGGGCAGGAAGACAGGAGCTTAAGAGGGATAGGATGTTAGTGTGCAGCCAATGCAGACCTGAGCCATTCAGCACAGCAACTCATCTGGACGAAGTAGCAGCCGCTCTCACAATGGGGCACAGGCAGCCCCAGTCCGCAAAACAACAGACAACAAAGGCCTTGTATCCACGAGAGGCTTCAACATCCTGCTGGGGCAGGGGGCGAGGGGGGGGGGGGCGTATGTGGGGGCCATATATGCTGACAACACAGCTTGGGCGTTAGCTTACGAGGTGGTGGCGACGTGAATACGCAGACATTACATCGGGAATCCAGCCTGGCAAGAAAAATTAGATGGGACTTACCCACTCGCACCCCATATCTGTGGTTATAAACCCAGTGAGTGGGTGGGTGGTTGGATGGATGTTGGGTGAGGCAGCAACTTTGGCTAGATTGTTGCCAACGTGCTACTGCATTTCATAACATGCTGAAATGTTGTTGGAAAGAGTCCTGAGTCTGTCTGTTGTCATCCATGGATAGAAACCTCATGCTGCTTTACTGGACTACTTCCATCAGGATGTCTCTGTCTGTCTGTTTCTGCCGACTCTCCTTCTCCTTTTGATCCATGTTGCAATAAGCTGCTTCCACCAAATGATGTCAGTATTATCTTATCTTAAGGCATATCTTAATCTTATTGTAAGCCTGATCTTGACTGATCTTGATCTTGACTTGGCTGTGTAGGTAGCATATGCTACACAGCTATGAAAACCCTATGAAAACCCACGCATGCACGGGGAGAACATGCAAACTCCACACAGAGATGGCCGAGGGTGGAATCAAACTCGGGTCTCCTAGCTGTGTGGCCTGCATGCTATCCACTCGTTCACCATGCAGCCTACAGTAATATTAAAAATAAAAAAATTAAACATTAAAAAATTAAACATAACTAAAGTGAAAGTGAACCTGATGTGACTTCTGCTGACTCCCAGGGGAAATCTACACTATGAAATGGAATTGTTGTATGAGGAATTGTTGTTAGAAAATAAAAAGCACATCAAACAGGAAGAAAATTGTTTTTATTTTAGTGTTTTCCTGAGATGTAATATACCCCTGTGATGTGTCCCATTTTGGAGATACGTAATAATTAGTTAGACATCCGAGCGATTCTGATGACTCCCCCACGATCCTCGCTGCCCAACCAACCGTGACACTCCAACATGTACGGATGTGAGTGTTTATAGCAAGAGATTATGCATGGGGAATCACCATCTCCCAGATTTCTCCCACCGCCCATCCCAGGAGCCTTGGGGGTTGCTGTCCCCTTGGAATGCCACCGTAGCCATGCCATTCCCGCTGTGGTCAGCCCTGGAATTATCAAGGGAGACCAGCCTCACCTCACCAAGGAAATAGCGAGGCAGGCCTGGAATCTTGGCTGGAACCTATAATTCAAGCTATCCACGGAATGCTGATGCGGTGGAAGAAACCAAATGACTTTTCAACATGCTTTACGCCAGAGTCAAGCCAAGTTGCACTCTGGACACAATATGGGCTGCTGGGGTAGAAAAGTGCTTCAATGTGGCCAAATGTTTCGTTACAATTCACTGGCAATGGACGGTAGCGCCACACATGAAGTTATACCACAAAGGGGAAGTTTACACCTTCTTCTTCTGCTTCTTGTTGACACCCAGCCTACATGCACGTGCTCATGTTCCAGTACAGATAATGCAGAGGAAACAATAAGTACCACTCGAGAGCCGAGAGCAGCAAACCATATGCTGAGAAGACACAGCAGCTCTGTCAGACCAGCAACAGCATAAACAGGCCACGAGGACAAGAAGAGATGCCCCATTGTCCCAGATGGGGACTGCCTGGGACCATGACACCTTGTCACTGGGAGTCATCATTTCTTAGGCAGCAGATGATCAGGAGTCAGCCCAGATTTGGATGTCCTTGCTGCTATTTACCTTACAAGTGCCCACTGCTGATGGTGGAAGTGGAACTGGAGTAGGGAAATAGACCACGACCACAGCATGACCATGACCACACCACGACCACCACCACACCATGACCACAATACCACTCCATGACCACAACCACACCATGACCACCACCACATCATGGCCACAACCACACCACAACCCCACCATGACCACAACACCACTCCATAACCACACCCACACCACACCATGACCACCACCATGACAACACCATGACCACAACACCACTCCATGACCACAACCACACAACAACCACCACCATGACCACAACACCACACCATGACCACCAGCATACCACGACCATGACACCACACCATGACCCCCACCACGACCATACCATGACCACAACACCACAACATGACCACCGACACCACCATGACCACCACCACACCATGACCACCACCACGCTGTGACCATGACACCACCATGACCACACCACGACAACACCATGACCACCACCACACAATGACCACCACCACGACACCACACCATGACCACCACCACGCCGTGACCATGACACCACCATGACCATGACCACACCACGACCATGACCACACCATGACAACACCATGACCACAACCACACCATGACCACAACACCACTCCATGACCACAACACCACACCATGACCACCACCACACCATGACCACAATACCACTCCATGACCACAACCACACCATGACCACCACCACATCATGGCCACAACCACACCACAACCCCACCATGACCACAACACCACTCCATAACCAGAACCACACCACACCATGACCACCACCATGACGACACCATGACCACAACACCACTCCATGACCACAACCACACAACGACCACCACCATGACCACAACACCACACCATGACCACCAGCATACCATGACACCAAACCATGACCCCCACCACGACCATACCATGACCACAACACCACAACATGACCACCGACACCACCATGACCACCACCACACCATGACCACCACCACGCTGTGACCATGACACCACCATGACCACACCACGACAACACCATGACCACCACCACACAATGACCACCACCACGACACCACACCATGACCACCACCACGCCGTGACCATGACACCACCATGACCATGACCACACCACGACCATGACCACACCACGACAACACCATGACCACAACCACACCACGACCACACCACAACCACACCATGACCACAACACCACTCCATGACCACAACACCACACCATGACCACCAGCACACCATGACCACGACACCACACCATGACCACGACACAAAACCATGACCACCGCCACGACCACACCATGACCACAAAACCACACCATGACCACCACCACACCATGACCACAACACCACCATGACCACCACCACACCATGACCACGACACCACCACACCATGACCACACCATGGCCACAACACCACACCATGACCATGACACCACACCATGACCACAACAACCCGACCATGACCACACCACAACACCATGACCACCACACCACGACCACACCATGACCACAACACCACTCCATGACCACAACACCACACCATGACCACACCATAACCACGACACCACACCATGACCACGACACCACACCATGACCACAACACCACACCATGACCACAACACCACACCATGACCACAACACCACACCATGACCACCACCACACCATGAACACCTCCACACCATAACCACGACACCACACCATGACCACCACCACACCATGACCACGACACCACCATGACCACCAATACCACCATGACCACCACCACACCATGACCACAACACCACCACACCATGACCACACCATAACCACGACACCACACCATGACCACAACACCACACCATGACCACCAGCACACCATGACCACGACACCACACCATGACCACCACCACACCATGACCATGACACCACCATGACCACCAACACCACCATGACCACCACCACACCATGACCACAACACCACACCATGACCACCGCCACGACCACACCATGACCACGACACCACACCATGACCACAACACCACTCCATGACCACAACACCACACCATGACCACCAGCACACCATGACCACGACACCACACCATGACCACGACACCACACCATGACCACCACCACACCATGACCACGACACCACCATGACCACCAACACCACCATGACCACCACCACACCATGACCACGACACCACGACCACACCATGACCACGACACCACACCATGACCACGACACCACACCATGACCACCGCCACGACCACACCATGACCACAACACCACACCATGACCACCACCACACCATGACCACCACCACACCATAACCACGACACCACACCATGACCACCACCACACCATGACCACAACACCGCCACACCACGACCACACCATGACCACAACACCACACCATGACACCACACCATGACCACACCACGACACCACACCATGACCACCACCACACTATGACCATGACACCACCATGACCACCACCACACCATGACCACACCACGACAACACCATGACCATGACCACCACCATGACCACAACACCACACTATGACCACGACACCACACCATGACCACAACATCACACCATGACCACCACCACACTATGACCACGACACCACCATGACCACCACCACACCATGACCACGACAACACACCATGACCACCGACACCACCATGAACACCACCACACCATGACCACCACACCACACCATGACCACCAACACCACCATGAACACCACCACACCATGACCACACCACCACAACCCTATGACCACAACCCTATGACCACAACCACACCACGGCCACACCATGACCACCACCACACCATGACCACGACACCACACCATGACCAACACCACACCATGACCACGACACCACACCATGACCAACACCACACCATGACCACGACACCACCATGACCACCACCACACCATGACCACGACACCACACCATGACCACCAACACCACCACACCATAACCACGACACCACACCATGACCACCACCATGACCACAACACCAGACCATGACACCACACCATGACCACCACCACACCATGACCACAACACCAGACCATGACACCACACCATGACCACCACCACACCATGACCACGACACCACCATGACCACATCACGACAACCCTATGACCACAACCAAACCACGACAACACCATGACCACGACCACACCATGACCACCACCAAGACCACAACACCACACCATGACCACGACACCCCACCATGACCACCACCACACCACGACCACACCATGACCACCACCAAGACCACAACACCACACCATGACCACCACCACACCATGACCACAACACCACACCATGACCACCACCACACTATGACCATGACACCACCATGACCACCACTACACCATATCATGACCACCACCACACCATGACCACACCACACCATGACCACCGACACCACCATAACCACCACCACACCATGACCACCGACACCACCATGAACACCACCACACCATGACCACACCACGACAACCCTATGACCACAACCACACCTCGACCACCACCATGACCACAACACCACACCATGACCAACACCACACCATGACCACGACACCACCATGACCACCACTACACCATGACCACAACCACACCATGACCACCACCACACCATGACCACGACACACCATGACCAACACCACACCATGACCACGACACCACCATGACCACGACACCACAATGACCACCACCACACCATGACCACGACACCACCATGACACCCACAACTACAACACACAAGATATTATATTCTCAATAAGCTATCATGGAAATGGATTAGTTTGATGGGAACATCCATCAGGTTCCAATGGAATACATCCCATAATCAATTCCCAGTTCCATATGTCCAAAAGGAGTAGGAAGAAGCAAAGCTTATTAAATCCTAGCCCTCCATCTGGTACTTTTACAGTTTACAATGAATGAATGAAATTTGGGATGGTTCTGAACGTTCTGTTTTTGAGGTTTTTTTTTGAGTTTTTATATTTGTTCATTTCCTGCTTTCTGGTATATTTTGTATTGTTTTTATTTATTTTTTGACACATACCGAAGTACGAAGTGATATGACCATATAATGACGTAATGGGTACCATAGTAACCATCAATGTAGTAATACGTATATATAGCACATCATGACTGGTTCAAGACTCTTCATCCTTGTATTTAGCAAACATCAACTGCTTGTATTGTTTCCTGAATGGTCTCATCCTTATACATAGTTGGACTTCCTTACCCAATCCCTTCCATAGTTTGATTCCACATACTGAAATGCTATGGCTTTTTAACGTAGTCCTAGCATATAAGTGTTTCAAATTTAGTTCTTCCCTGAGATCATATTTCTCCTCTCTTGTAGAAAAGTATTGGATAACATTTTAGCTAATAGGTTATTGTTAGCTTGATGCATTATTTTAGCTGTTTACAAATGAACTATATCAGCAAGTTTTAGTATTAGTGATTCTAGAAATAAGGAGTGAGTATGTTCTCGAAAGGTGGCATTTGGATTATCCTTACTCATCTTTTTTGGTACAATAGCCAGTGAACATTACTTTTATAGTTATTGTGTGGAAATACGGGCTAATAAGTTAGATGTGGTAGAACCAGAGAACAATTTAGAGTGTGGAGGGATTTCTGACTTAGACCACATTTTGCTTTGTTCAAAATTGAAATATTAATATGAGTTTGTCAATGTTCAACATTGTGACACACAATAAGCACATTATTACACTTCTTTAGAGTATTATTAACATGCAGAAAAGTTATTTCAATACAAGACATTAGATTTAGATACTTTACCAACGAGTATCGCATCAATAAGGAATCTAAACGACCTTTGACTCATCAATATATTATATTACATTCATATATCTGTCTGTATGCATGACTCGTCTATCCCGTTCCAACTATATTTAAGTTTCCATAAGTATCAAACATGCAGTATGTCGCTACAAGACACGAATCTCTAAAAACTGATTACTGAAATCAAACATTTCTCATGGATTAAACGGCTACACAAATGCCAATGTTAGCTAGAATTGTTAACATAGGTACTTACATTGTGTGTATCGTCTTCTTCTGTTACAACAGTAGATCAAGTGAGTGTGACTTTCTCTAGTCCAATGTGAGCGGTTTAGGACATCTGTTCTAATCAACTCCAAGACTCTCCCTGAAGGGGGGGGGCAATCTTGATATGTTCATCAGCTGTTTAACTCACACCTTCCATGATATTTAATCTTAATTTGTTTTTAACGGTAGGCTAATGTTGCTTAAAACCTTTATTACACATTATATACACCTTTAAACGGTGATGGTTAATCGATGTGTTAGACCTAACCCCCCTTAGCTATGTTGAAATGGTTCGGTCCGACACGCTTTATCCATTGAACGTGACTCGGCAGCAAGCTACTTGTTGTTAATGCCACGCCTGGCAAGTTTGGAGGACACATCCAGGATGAGGCTCTTTGGAGAAAACTAGTCCAGAAAATAAAACACACCATTCATATCATTTTGGCATTCTGGAATGGAAAGAAATGTAAAATAATGGCATGTGCGGCGCTGCACTAACAAACAAGACATTCAGCTATTCATTTGAGAAGTTCATTATGTTTGGGATTTTCAGGTGTTTGAGATATGGAAATGATCTATACTTAATTATAGTAATCACACTTTCGACAATCATTTCAAGGCATTTTTTAAATTGCTGATTCATTTTTACAGACCAAATACACTATAAATACGCTAATCCTACATCTAGCGGTCTAGTGTTTCAGTCATTCTCCCCAAAGGTCTACAGCGCCTTAACTGGACCCATGGGTATTACCAATCTGTAAAGCCTGAAAGACCTCCTCCAGATGGCCTTCTTTTTCACTCTCATCCCATGAAGGAATGAAAAGATCAGCTAATTAAACCAAGAGTGCTATCCTTGGGAAAGAGGCACACGGACTTAGGGGGAAGGCTGCATGCAAATCAATACCCAAGCCCGTCCAATAGTGTCCAATAAAACATCACGTCATTCTCTGCAAACCAACAGCTTTATTAAACTGCACACTAAAAGTCAGGACAGGAGCTATTCCATTTGTTACACTGGGGACCCAAAACATCCTGAAGATGCCTTATAGGAGAAAGGAGATGATGTGATTGAAAGAATAAATAATACAGCATCATCAGCAAAAAAACATTGCGATACGTCCCCCTGTATTCCATAATCAACACAAAGAGAACAGTGAAAAACACTTATGTTGCTATGCGTTGGTGGAATACATAATCAATACACACTAACAAAATGCAGTCATCGGGGGCGGGGTGACATTTGGGGTCTCACTGTTCCGACATCTGTGTGCGTCTCAAGTTGTCCTTCACACGAACAAACTCTGGTATTTTCTGTTGGCTCTCTTTCTGCCTGATGGCCTCCTGCTCATACTGGCAAGAAAGAGCATATTGCTATTAGTCCACATGTTTATACAGAGAATGATTAACACAGCCTTTACAGTACCATGGTACACACGTTTATGACTGGACATTTCTCCTACATTCCTAAAACATGCATATCCCTCAGTGAACTGCAGCTCCTCAATGTTGGTAGCACTCGTGCACCACCATGCTTGACTATATGCAAGACACAATGATCTTGTATGTACTGTGCCGTATGTTTACTTGTGGAGAATCAATATTATAAATACTGCTAAACAAGCTGTACAAAAATGGTTTGGGATGTTTATTACTTTTTACAAGGGCGCTGCACTTTATTGGAATGTTGCCCATCACTCCCAATCCTTATGTGAAACAGGAACACATATGTCTTTCCCTTTTTTGTGCTTTATCAAAATAAGTTAATTTCAGGTAGCCTACAATGAATGACATTGGGATACTCCTATTTCGACTACAAAGCCCTCTAAAGAACAAACCCTTACAATGTTTTATCGTTTAGCGAGGTGTTGTGATACTCTGTGCTAGCTGCTTTGATAACAATATCGCTGTAGCTCGGTTACTGGCCAGTTATGGAAATGGAACACTCTTGTGTTTTTTTAAGCTTTTTGTTTAGCCTTAAACCTCTAAGTAGCTGTGTCTTATGAACTTAGTGTCTTTAGTTATCATGCACAGAAAAGGGAAAGAAATATGTGTTCATGTTTCACATAATTGGGAATGATGGGCAACATTCCAAGAAGTACAGTTCCCCTTTAAAGGAATATATGTGTGTCTTGTCTCGCCTGACCTCTTTAAGCTTTTGTTGTCTCTTGCGGAGCTCCGTCTCCAGGTCCGAGGGCTGTCGCTGAGCCATCTCCTGCTCCTTGTGCAGCTCCAGCCGGCGTTGCTCCAACACACGCTTCAATTCAGGCTTCTCCTCCAACAGCAGGCCCCTGCACACCCAGAGCAACACAGCTCAGTGCAAACTGAAACAGATCAGGCCTATAACGGTGTCTGGTGTCTATTACTGCTTATGGCTGAGAAGGAGCTCCCGATGCAGGTTCTGGTAGGTGGGGGCCTCCACAGATAAACCATTCCGTTTTCTGGTAAGAACATCATTGCTGCCCTCCACTGAGGATTGGCTGTGTGTCTTGGTATGACACACTGAGGTGTCTAAGAATGGAAAACAAACTGATATACTGTATCCTTGTCATAGCACACATACGTATATACAGTATACTCTATATAGACATATACTGCATACATATACAGTATATACTGTATATAGACATATAAATATACTGTATATACTGTATATGTACAGTATATACTGTATAAGTATACTGTATATATACATTTACTGTATACAGTGGTGTGAAAAATGCCCCTTCCTGACTTCCTTTTTTGTCTCACTTTAATGTTTCACATCATCAAACATTTAAATATTAGTCAATGACAACACGATAGAAAGAAATTAAACTTTTATAATTAAAGGAGAAAACCATCCAAACCTAAATGGCCCTGTGTCAACATGACTTAACTGACATTAATTGAGATATATCAGTGTGGAGAAGGTTATAAAGCCATTTCTAGAGCCTTGGGACTCCAGCAAACACCACAGTGAGAGCCACTACCCACAAATGGCTAAAACAAGGAGGCAGTGGTGAACCTTCCCAGGAGTGGCCAGCCAACCAATACTATCCCAAGAGTGCAGTGACAACTCATCCAAGAGGTCACAAAAGACCCCACATCCAAGGAACTGCAGGCCTCACTTGCTTCAATGAAGATCAGTGTTCATGACTCCACCACAAGGAGGACACTGGGCAAAAGGCCTGCATTGCAGAGTTCCAGGACCAAAACCACTGCTGAACAAAAAGAACATTAAAGCTTGTCTCAATTTGGCCAGGAATCTTGATGATCCCCGAGACCTTTGAGAAAGTACTATTGTCTGACGAGACAGAAGTTGAGCTTTTGGGATGGTGATGTCTCATTACATCTGCGTGAAAAGTAACACAGCAATTCAGAAAAAGTACATCATAATATGGTGGTGGTAGTGTGATGGTCTGGGGCTGTTTTGCTGCTTCAGAACCTTGAAGACTTGCTTATAAATGGAACCACAAATTCTGCTGTTTACCATAACATTTTGAAGGAGAAAGTCCGGCCATTTGTTTGTGACCTCAAGGTGAAACCAAATTTTGGAGCAGCCTCGTCAAAGTCCTGACCTGAATCCTACCGAGATGCTGTGGCATGACCTTGAAAAGGTGGTTCGCACTGGAAAAGCCTCCAATGTGGCTGAATGACAACACACATAACTGCAGTTGGTGAGCGTGGTGGGAATGGTTGTTTGTCTATATGTACCCTGTGATTGGCTGGCCACCAGTCCAGGGTAGACCAGGCCTCTCGCTCGAAGACAGCTGGGATAGGCACCAGCACCCCCCGTGACCCTCGTGAGGATAAGCGGTAGAAAATTAAGAATGAATGAATGAATAATTACAGTTGTTTCTACTAATGACTGGCCACCCCAACCAGTTCTTGGCTTTAATTAGTCTGATTTTCACACCACTGTATGCATACTAGAATATAAATATGCATTTTTATCCATGTCTGCCTCTGAAAAAGATATATATGTATATACTATATATATACATATATATATATTTGGGCTGTCAAAGGTAACGTGTTAATGACATGGTAGGAAGTTTCCTTTAACAGCAGCAATTTTTTGACGCGTGATTAACATGCACTCCTGTTTGACCCTCTGCCCCCACCGTAGTTTGGTTGAAGCCACAAGCTGGAACAAATATTGATGGGAAACGGAGAAAGAAAAGAGTATTCAAATTGGTAAAGTTAGCTTCAAAGCCCTGGCAGATGGCTCTTGTTGCAAGACCAAAGTTATTTGTATCTACTGTCGCTGTGTTTGACTTATCACGGATTCCATGGCCTGCCAGAGACTGGAGCAGTGCAGGTATTGTTTTTATTGTCATATACAGTGCTACCTTGGCATAAGAGTGGCCCAACTAACCAGTGCTTTTCACATTTTTACATCTCTCTGATGAGTTTGGCATTGAGCTGCCAGCTAAATTGGACTTCCAGCTGCTATTGACGAGCTCTCAATGTGATGACCGTGGCTGTCCAGTGTTTTGCTAGCGTTAGCCATTTAGCATGGAACTACCACAATGATGCACATTAGTACTCAAAGTCATCAAATCTTACCTTTATGCATTCCCACATAGTATCAGCATTCGGGAGCGAGTAGTTGAAAAAGTAGTTGAAAGAAATAGGGGTAAAATACATCCAAATACATCCATACAGCCCTCGAGCATCGGAGAAGTGCGTCGCTGCATTCAATGACCGTCGAAAAAGTAGGACAAATCGCATCAAACATTAAAAAAACCGGTGGAAATAGTTACAGTATTGTAATAAAATAATTTTACTGTAATATAATGATGAATTTCTATGTATTTTCATGTGTTTTAAAAGAGAAATGTAATGACATGACAGGTTTGCAATTTGGATAAATTATTATTATGACTATTTTCATTTGTACATTTCATGAAGGAAAGGTGCATTGAATGTTCCTAAATAGGCTTTTTACTAACAAGCATTTAGAATTTAAAACCAGTATGATAAATAAACTAATCTTATTTGGAGCTGACACAAATAAACAAAAACATGTTTGTATCAGAGTGAGAGGTATCCGGTCACATTTTAGATTTGCTGAAGGTTTGTGGGCGAGTTTAAGAGCTAATATGCTAATAATAAAAAAATAGTCAAACAAAAATATGCTTGTTGACTGTATTGTTTTAAATAATGCCCCATAGTTCCCAAATTGATATCCTTTTACATAAAATTGGATGTAATTATCGTTGTAGTTGCATATCGAATCGCTTACCACAAAGATATTTCCCCTACTTATTATAGATATAAACTTATTTCTATCTGGGATGAAATGTGATTAATTGTGAGTTAACTATGCGATTAATGTGATCAATCACGATCAAATATTTTAATAAATTGACAGCCCCAATATATATATATACACATACATACATACATACATACATACATACATACATACATACATACATACATACATACATACATACATACATACATACATACATACATACATACATACATACATACATACATACATACATACATACATACATACATACATACACACACATTTACATTCTAATTCTGAAAGACAACATTTGTACCATGAGGTGCTAATATGTTGGCTGTGTCTTTCATCCAAAAGTACAAATGTTTACCGAATAAAGTAGCATGAACACTTTCTCAATATGATGCTAAAGTCATGAAGTATAACTAAGTATAGTAAAATATATATTCCATTATTAGTCAGCTACAGATAACAATGGCAACCAAATTGTTTTTTTTCAGTAAAATGTGTCAAGCATGTATTTTGTACCACGTGATGTTTAAATAATCATAAATAAATTCATTTAATAAACATTTCATTGCTATCTTTACAGTAAATTTGTATTTGTGACTACAGGTACCTTTTTTGTAATGTCCATATCCGTTTTTCTGTTATTTATCACAGTTAGGACGTGTGCAAGAGAAAAAAAGCAGGAGAATCCATGTTAGTAAAATCATTTCCACACAGTAACATAACAAAGTATTTGAATAAATAGGATATGCTCTTTTGTTCAAACAAATCCCGAGCAGGCCAATGGTACACGCTTGTGCCGTTCATAGACAGTATGGTTACAATTCTCAGACAGCGTGGCGTCGGGAAGGCCATCTGGTGTAACAACTAAGCCAGAACCAGTCATGAGATTGCTGTGGTGACCCCTGACAGGAAAAGCCAAATGTGAAGCAGAACTATAATATGCTGTTTTTTTGCCCAAATATCAGATTGGATGGGCTATAGTATATCAGATGAACAACAAAAGGGATATACCAACTAGCCGGAGGGGGCACAAAGTGATATGTTGCATTTAATTGTGTACAATATGGAAAAAAACCTTGCATAATATCTCTGTGAGAAGGCAAACCAAGTACCAAGAATTGATGGACGACCTGAAGCTAAACAGCTAACCATCCCAAAGATGCCCCCTTCCCCCAAAGGTGAGCATCTACAGTATGCAACTACTCACTTTGCTTGCACTGGCTTCATCCATGGTACAGATGGAGCTTGTCTCTTTTGTTCCAGTCTTTCCTCCTTTTTAGTCCATTCTAGTAAAAAATTATAATGCCATCACCCCACTTCATGTCTTTGCTGTCAGATTCTTCTTAGTGTGTCGACTCTAGCATGTTGATGTTGACTCAGAAGTGTCACCTCACCTCAGTGGTAGTAGACGCTCAAATCTTATTACACCATTCAAGATTACCTCACTACCCCCTTAGAGCGCAGAACGATAGATTAGTTAATTGCTGTGGACACAAATGCAGCTTAAACCAATATAGGAGCGCACTATTACGACCAGAGAGTCCATTAAGAGAGGCAACTTGCAGGCATAGTCCTCCATATACGATATGTGACTGTGTACAGTGTGCACCGACAAATACAAAAGGCCATTTGCACATCATAAATGTCCTCCACCATTATAAAAAACTATTTCATATTCATGTATCATCATTAAAACCCAAATAAATATTGTTTTTTTTTTTGCTGAAAACCGATATGCCAATATTGTCCAACTCTCAATTTCTGAATATATCAAGAGCCATACCAGCAATATCAGCCGATACCGATATTTGTAACATGACATATCACCTATGGTGGAGTGAACACATTTGTGCATACAGCATTTTTTAATATTGGTTTTCATGGCTGATATCATCTTTTTTACTGATATCAGGATGAAAACCATGGGACTTCCCGAGTTATAATTGAACATTTTTACATTTTTCCCTTGAATGAATGAACGTATCATCTGTCTTCCTTGCAATTTGCAGCAGAAAGGAGCTGTGAGTATATAAACAGCTGCATAATATCTCTTGGATTTGATATGAAAAAATACCCCACAATTTTGATGACTCTGCAATTGTTTATTTCTGTATCTTATGGTATGGATTCATGCTCTACTCTATATATGTGTCTAGGAATATGCATGCAAATTGCGATGAATGTGATTGATTTCCTGTGGCAACTTTCTCCTCACACAACTACATGGAACAGCGATGCAGAGGCCTTGGAGTGTTGATGGTTGCCTTCTATAGACATGACAATGAACACTGGTCTCGACTCTCGAGGCTGAGTCCACCCAGGATTGGTCACCAGTCATCACAGGACACATGGATGTAAAATGGGAGCGCATGCTAACTGTTCCTGTAAGAGAACTTGCAGCAGTCAAGTCATTGGCCACCTTTGGAATACAGTATAACTATTGTTTGGTGTGGGCTGCACGGCGCAGGAGTGGTTAGCGTGGGGCCTCACAGTAAGATTCCACCCTCGGGCATCTCTGTTATGGAGTTTGCATGTTCTCCCCGTGCATTGGTTTTCTCTGGGGACTCCGACTTCCAAAAACATGCTAGGTTAATTGGCCACTCCAAATTGTCCACAGGTATGAATGTGGGTGGGAATGGTTGTTTGTCTATATGTGCCCTGTGATTGGCTGGCCACCAATCCAGCCCGAAGACAGCGGGGATAGGCTCCAGCACCCCCGCGGCCCTCGTGAGGATAAGCGGTAGAAAATGAATGAATATTATTTGGTGTGTGTTCTAGCTTGCATTGTTACTTCCTTTGCTACGCTGCACACGGGATGCAGGAGCCTCATCAGTGGATGACATTAAGATATCAGTCGTGATTTCAGGGTGTTGTACATTGATGCAGGAGAGTCGTTGCCCACCTTCGACATTGCAGCCGGTAGCCTGTCAACTTGACTGCCGCACGAATCCTTGGGGCTGAGTGTCTTACCAAGGATTCCACAGCTTTATCTCCAACCTGTTGAGGGAGCAGTACCTGAACAGAAGACATGAAGTCGCTTAGACTGGTCACAACAATGTACACAAAGACCAATCGCTTGCATGCTTGAATTATGTATATGCTCATTTGGACCTGCTATTGTAACCTAATAATGGTGAGCATACCTTGTCCTTCACCACAGACACGTCATGGATGAGCTGACATTGTCTCCCTCTCAGTCGTCCCCTACCATCTGGTTGCAGGCCTCCAAACCTTGGAACCTCTCAGCTCCTTAGTGGTTCGGGCAGAGAAACTTCAATACGTCAGAAAAGGAAACTGAAGGCAGAATTTGTGTCTCGTCACTCCAAGATGAGGAGGAAACTGGTATGGCTCTCTAAATGAGACGTCCCCTCCTGCGTACTGACTTATCTGCGTGGCTTTTAGAAGCTTCTTCGCATTGCGCCGCGCATCCGACATGTTCTACCTACCGCATTGAGGCCATTTAGCCCGAGTCTAGGCTGGCGTTTACGTATCTCCATAGTTACCGGCCTCGTCCTGGCGGAAGCGACATTACACTATTCAGCCACAAGAGGACGACTTCGTATTAAAGTTTCACCACGATTGGTTGCGCTGTCCCACAATGCAACGCGGCTCAGCTATATTCCAACCCGGAAGCTCTGTTCGACCATTTCAGTATGGATGGCCTGAGGCGGTGGGTGAGTCGTGCTTGTGTGTCTTTGACTGCGTTTGAGAGCATGGTGGATGAATGTTGTGTGAATGCGGTGTGAGTGTTCATTAATTGAAAAAAAAAAAACTACACGCTGATCTTATTTGATCTGGTCGGAGTTTTGGCCGACTGCGACCAGAAGTGATAGGAAAACGGCTCGCTAGCCTCCGTGGCAATGGGCGGCAAGGCAGGAATTCAACATTCGCGGCTTCCACGCTTTTAGTTGTGGTAAGAGGTGATGAATTGATCAGATATACTAGTTCGGAGTGTGTTGGTTATTTCCAAACTTCACAACGAACACTGAGTAAAGAGGCGATTCTGATCTAACCGCAACGAAAGGGCAGAGCCGCAAGAGAAGCCCAGAGCTTTGCCACAGATGATGGAACACAGCAATACATTTATATGGATCACTGCATGCTCTAGGGCTTCCGGTTTAAAACACATCACCGCTGGCAAGCTTATAGCTAGCAAATCCCAGTCGGGTATTAGCTTATTGTCCTTTTGTTCGTGACTCGCAGGTTTGTTGGGCTTGATACGATCTCAATCGGCATATAGTGCAATATTTAAAATGACATTGGCTGAAATAAACCCAATTAAAGAAATAATGTCTGTCCATTTTTCTTCTTCATTGTCGTTTAACGGCGGATGCAGACACCGACCGGTGCACTACCGCCACCCTCCGGATGTGAAAGATGTCTTGCAGCATACGGTCTATCCAAAATAAATACATTTGTAGCCAGTGGCTTAATTGTGCCAGCAGGGGTCACTGTGGTTTGTCTGCCGCACGTTCTGTTCTTTTGGCCCCTCTTGGTTGCCTTTCCGTGAGTATCTACCGTTTGTTTGCTGTCTGAACTTCAGTTCTTCTTCCTGTATGTGAAGGTAGGCAGCATGGCTGTTTTCTCTGAGTAATGGCTTTGTTTAGGCCTCATATGATTGTTTTGTGTCAATCGTTTATTTGCTATCCTTATATTTTTACAGAGTATTTTTTATCTGTAATGTCATAATGGCGAGTAGTTTATTCAATTAACAGTTCTGTTTCCTGTATGAAGTGCTGTCTCCTGTATGGGAAGTGGGAATCTCCGTCCGCCACACCCAATAAAAACACACAACGCAGAGCCACGGAGGTGCAGCAGCCACGCCATCGAGCGGAAAGGGTTACACATACATATATACAATTACAAAATGTACTCTTACTAAGTCTGGTGGCTTTTAGATAAATCTCTTTCTGATTTCCGGTTTCCTTGTTGGGAAGAGAAGGCTTTTTACTGGGTGACCCTCTCCATTCCCTTCCAAATGCATATTCTTCACCTTTGGCTAGCACGCTTCAGGGCTAGACAATAACACTATGCTCCACCACAGTTCACACATTTCTCTTTCACGCATACACCAAATGTACCATATCGTGTTCTCCTCACGTCTGCGTCCCTTTACGATATGATGGCGGTACATACAATCTCACCTATAGCTCATGCACCCTATTATTCCATATTTAGGTAGAACATAGAACTAGAAACTCTACCAGCACTGACACTGTCCTTTTTCTACCGCTCTCCGTCTTTACTCGCTTTAGATTTAATACACTCCATTCTTTGTAGATTGTCCTCCACCTGCATTCCATAGACGACAACTCTTTCCTGACTTACTTTCCTGGTTCCTAATTTTTTACCTGCAGCAATTTCTTTTACAAATTTGCTAGTTTTAGTGCCCTCTCCCGTTGACCCTGGAACACACATTAAGTCTCCATCAGTGTGCATGTTTGTCCTCTTAATTTCACCTATCCTCTCATAAAGAAATGGAGTGATGGCCATTGGTCCCGATTTCCTATGTCATGTCCGTCCTTGAATTTGAGAAGCACCATAAATTTGGAATAGCGTTTGCCTTTGGGCAGGCGGTAGCCTGAATGAATAGGAATAATGGAAATTCCAAGTAATAAAGCCATTCAAACACAAAGTTTAATTTGAGAATGTATAAATAGCGAAAGTGGTTATTTTAGTCGAAAAATAACTATTTAAACAGTTAAGAGTGCAGCTGATTTAAAAGCAGGATACCATATTTTTACTATTATGTTGCTCAGTAGAATTTATATGTAACGCAATCCGTGTCCTTTAAAGTTACCAACAAGGAGACTATGGCTGTGTTTGTATCTGGTCCGCATCCTAAAAGTGTGCATTTGTAGGCAGCATGACGTCCAAATTTGAAAGTCAATGAAGGCCTGGGTACACACTTCGCGGAAGTGCCCACTCGATTACTCGACACACGCTTCGAAGCCCCGGCACCTCTAGTAACATCACTACTCCTGACCTTTTGTCTCTGCCTAGTAACTTCTTTTTTCGCTGCCTACTGTCTGTAAGTAGTTGAGCCCCTTTGTAATCCTTATTTGCTACTTTGAACAAAATTGTGTGCGTTAACTTTTATGAATGTGTTCATGTGATCTTGTGTCTCCATTTCTCTTGCTTCTGTCATTAGAGCAGTCATGGAGGAAATGCATGAGCTCATAAGCACATACAGTAAAGCAACTGTAAACAATATGTACCAGTAAAGAATGTCAATGAATAAATATGTTGCTGAAATGACTGCTCTTGTGGTTTTCATCTTCTGTATTAATTGCTAAGACTGGGGAATAGGAGGATATTCTGCCTTCAGTAAACTAATACAGTAAACTTATTTAAAACCTGTATTTCAAATCAATGAGTATGAGTGCATGGTGGGCCGCACGGTGGACAAGTGGTTAGCTGCGATAGGCTCTGTGACCGTAGGGAGGATAAGCGGCACAGAAAATGGATGGACTGCATGGTATTGCTGTATGTTCCATCAACAAAGATGTCACTGGGACATCATGTGGACTGGTGCATGTCTCCATTGTCATCTACATCATCTATCCAGGGGGTGTACATGGATCGTCTCCACTGCCATGTCATTTGTGTTGTTGCTGATCGGAGTGTTGTACACATGAAGTAACCAAAAAGTAAATAAAGAACTTACGAATATTACTGCTGTGTAGTATGCCAAGTGAAACATACATTTAAAGAAACATATACTAACTTTGCTTTGCAACGTAAATTTTGTTGCTTCGCCTTCACTTTAGTTATGTTACTTTCTTAACTCGCGATTGAAGGCAGATGTGATTCTGTCAGGACGTCAGGGTAACATGAGACCATGTGACACAACCAGGAAGTGTGAGGAAGGCTGGTTCGCGGCTGGAGGAGGAGCCTCCTTCGTATACCGGGTTGGCTAGTGGGATGCAGACCCCGGATTCAGACACAGCCGAAGAGGAAAATAAATGAGAATATCGCGATATCCTACGCGAATCTAACCGACCAATCACCTGTCAGCTGCAACTAGCTGAATGCACTTGGACAACAGAAGGAAGGCGCGCAGCGGTCATTTGTCTGAACCCCCACTATCAAAATGACGGATATGAGGAAAAAACCGCGGCTGAGCCATCCTAACAGAAGCACACAAACCAGTGTCTCCACAGGAAGTCAGACAAATGCCACCGGACCAGACGATCGGTTTGTGGAGGGCGCGATACTTCACATCGCCATGAAAAACTTCCTGTAAGTTGCATTCGTGAGTGGACTATTAGAGCGACCGCTATTAGCAATTAGGTAGTCAACTATTCTGTGAGCAGGAATTTCACGGTAGAGTAGCTTGTGCCGAATATAAATTCCTCAACCCATGTTAACATAAATGACGGATTTACTTGTTAGCGTACTGTCAACTAGCTCAAGTGTTAAGTTTCGAAGCGCATGCGCACTTTACTTTACGTGAATTGCCTTGACTAATGTTCAAATCTTCAAAGTAAAAGACGATTGGTGCTCAGCAATTCCAGATTGTTACATCGAAAAAAACAGTTTATCGTCGGTCTGCTGCATACACAGATGCTTTCAATGGGGGACCTCTGCATTAGCATTCCATTATTCAAAATACATCACCAAACTAACAGAGGCAACAAAAAACATGAAACAGAACACATGTATTGTTATGATCCTACATACAGTATGATTTATTCTCTGACAGGACATATGATTATGCTGTGGTTCGTCCTGGACCAAACCTCAATATGATTGTTGGGGCTAATGGAACGGGCAAGTCCAGCATTGTGTGCGCCATCTGTCTGGGCCTGGCAGGCAAGACCTCTGTCCTTAGTAGAGGAGACAAGGTAAAAAGACGGTCCCTGCTCCACCATCAGTGGGGACCAATGACGCACTGTCAACTTTTGTTTCCACTAGGTTGGCCACTATGTGAAACATGGATGCAATAAAGGATCTATTGAAATTGAGCTGTAAGTTATGGAAGGCAGTTTGCAAGTGTTATACTGTGACAGATAATTTGCGGTTCTTTCAGTTGTTTTATGATTTCTGTTTGTGACTGCCACACGATAAACTCATTGTTCATTCAGGTTTAAGAGTGGTGGGAATGTTGTGATTAACCGGGAGATCCATGTGGAGAACAATCAATCTGTGTGGATGCTGAATGGAAAACATTGCAACCAGAAAACAGTGGAGGAAGAGGTCAAGGCTCTGCATATTCAAGTCAGCAACCTTTGCCAGTTCTTGCCACAGGTAAACATCAGCCGTGACCACACACTAACGCTTTACAGTCGTGTACCCCCTACTCCGGCACACTTAAAAACACACACTTTTTTATCTTGACTATCTTGAAATTTCACAAATAATAACAAGTTGACTGTACAAACAGTGAATGAACGCGAGGCTTGTGGCAGAGGTAGAGAATCTGCAACAGTACATCCTTGTAAAGGTTTCATCTTCACCTGAGACTTTTGTAGCTGACATTGGAATTTGCCTGAATTTTTCACACATTTTGTTTTCCTTTGGTCAGATCTCTGCAGCAGGAGCACTCCACAACTCTCCCGTCAGTGAAAGATCTTTGCTTTTGTTCCAATATCCATACAATTACTCGTGAACACTCATTTGCATGTTGGCGTGCTGCCAATTAATGTGTCACAACTCCCATAGATGTTTCATATTGGGCTCTACAGTTTCACAGCATATAACACACTGGATTCTGGAAGGATGAATATATGGGCAGTCTGTTCACTTTTACATTTTTGCCTTTCTTGATCAGTTGTTCTTACCTTTAAGCAAGCCTTGGGTATCATTCGAAGATTAGGCGTCATAAAATGGATGGACGGATGGTTCCCTCGGCAAGCAAACAATTTCATTGGCTCATTTTGAGTGATGTCACTGCATTTGCTGTCATGTTAACTGCCGCTGCAAGCATGATTATATGAAGTTCTATATTTCCCATTCACTTCAACTGGTCACAGGTCTGTGAAGAGCAGCACTGGGTCAGGGTCTGGACCGAGGTCTGCCATTTGGTGATGGCTGACACACAGCATTTGCAATATTTTCTGGCTACTCTTTAATGTGTTGCATTTTCCTGCAGGAAAAAGTGGGAGAATTTGCCAAAATGTCCAAGATTGAGTTGCTGGAGGCAACTGAGAAGTCTGTGGGTCCACCAGAAATGTACGAGTATCACTGCAAGCTAAAAACTTTTCGCACCAGCGAACGAGAAATGGAGGTGAGTATAGCTCGCATGAAACGCTATGAAACCCAAACAGACACTTTTGGTGAAAATAATCCAAAACCATAGCTATATATGATGGATCACCAACCCGTAGCTCCGGAGCCACGTGTGGCTCAGCCTTCATGTCCTGGCGCCCTTTGCAATGCGCAAATACATTTTTAAATCAGTGGACTTATTTGGTCGCCAGTTCCAACCTGTCAACCTACCAACCTGCAGGCATGGCCACTGTCACAAGTGTAGCGCTACTAAATTATTACTTTTTACAAAATAGGTCCTTGTTTTGAAAGTGTCTTTTTGTTTCTTACCACAGACCAAGCATAAACTGTAGCTAACCCAAGGATATACTGTAGCTACCCCAAGGTTATACTGTAGGTGACCCAAGGATATACTGTCGGTGACCCGGTAGACTTGAGAATACAATGTGCTGGATGAATGATGGTATTCTCAGGCGTAACATATTACCTTAGTATATTTATATCTATCCTGTAGTAATAGCAGTACATAAGAGTCATTGAGGTAGCAGTTCTGTTCAAGATACTGCTCAGTGACGATGGTGATGGCTAGATGTGCTCTAGAGATGTAGATCATTTTGATGAGATGGTATCGTGGAGTCAGGGATCTGACACATTGTGAGCCTGGCCATGTCATAATATTTTACATTAGATGAGTACATGTAGTCCCATCACAAACTTTGCATCATACTGATTTTTGTCATAACCATTTTTAAGCTAAAACTTTTTGAAATAGTAACGTCAAAGCTGAAGAAAACTCTAGCATATAAAAGGTTAAGTAAGTTAAGTCGAGCAGCGTTAGCCAGTCAGCCAGAAAGAAGTAAACAGGCTGTCATTCTCTGTCTGTCGTAAGATGTCAGGTCGAGAGATTTTGACTAAGGATCGACCGATACATTGGCCGGCCGATATATCGGGCTGATATTTGCGTTCTTTACTTGAATCGGTATCGGCCGATACGCGTGTGGGTTCGCCGATATATTTTTCCGCCGCATGATTTACAGACAGGCATCCGCTGGGCAGCTTTGTGCTGCCGGAGGACCCTGCAACACATGCTGCCGCGGTACCCCACCGCCACATCATAACAAGGGTACGTTTTCAAGTTTTAATTAGCCTCTAACAGTTAGGCTTAGTTGAAATATTGCCACCTGCTTTGAAATAGGTAACATGAATACCAAGTAAAAGCATAAGTTTGCTTTATACACCATACATAGCCCTTCACATTTCACTGGTTGACCGCTAGGCATAACAGTTTAAGTCATGGTGTGACAACAAGAAATCCCAAAAACATCACATACCAACGCAACAGACGAATAAAAGCACTGTCACTAGTTGAGCAGACCAAAAATTAACAACTATACAACTTCAACTACAAACTATTTACATCGACGGTGCTGCAAAGCACGCTGGGAACCAGAAAGTGCTCCCAGCGACGCTACAATATAGTTTAGTTTGTGGGTCTGAAAACCAGTAATGCTGCTGAATGCTTCATCTTTAAAAGTGCCTACTGTTGGAATAAAAAAAAAAACATATCGGTCAAGCCCTAATTTTAACCAACGTACTATCACTAGACCACACTACACTAGACCACCACCGCATCCGGTACGCATGCACACTGGACGTGTGTGCTTGTTCTTGTTCTGTTCTAACCAGGTAACGTAGAGAAAGATTCAATAGATTTGTTACATACTGTTTAAACCAGGTAACATAGAGAAAGATTTCAACAAAGGTTATCACCTTGCGAGGATGATGGGGCAAAGCGTCTTTTGTGATAGTACAGGTTGCCGACCCCAGCTGCATTTTAATATGTCAGCTTCGACCTGCTACCATAAGGAATGACGGTCTGCTTATTGTTAAATTCAGAATGCTGTCAAGGAGAGGAACAGCTATTTGGAGAAGTCCAGGCAGAGAAATGAGAGAAACAAACACGACGTGAACCGTTATTATGAAAAGAAGAGGCATCTGGATATCATTGAGTTGCTGGAGAAGAAGAAACCTTGGGTGGTGAGTGGCTGAATGACGGCTGAATGACGGCTGAATGACGGCCGAATGACGGCCGAATGACGGCCGAATGACGGCCGAATGACGGCCAAATGACCTTGGCACACAGCAGACAGCAGAATGACTGCACTTCCCTTGGCTTGCAGGAGTATGAAACTAGCCGCAAGGAGCTGGAGGGTGTGAAGAAGGAGCGAGATGAGGCTAAAAGGCAGCTTGCCGCCCTGAAGCGTGCTCAAGTGCCCTTGCTGACGAAGCTCCAGTTCACTGAAGAGCAGCGGAAGCCCATTGAAACACAAATGAAGGCAAAGGTTGGTTCTCATTCATGATTTCAATCAAGTCCATAAACAATTGTCAGTATGTGTAGTATATCTTTACTCTCAAAGTGTATTCCCTCTTCCTCATCATAGCATAAAGTCATACACATATTGTAATGTTTTGTAATATTATCTTGACTTTACCTGGAAGGTGCAGAATCATTGATGAGATGAGGTTATTTTTCAGAATACTGCAATCAAAGAAGCATCATTGAGTTGTAAACAGAAACAGGATCTGTTGGATCGAATCCACAAAGAGGTGAGTTACCAATCAAATTAAGTATTGACCTGAATATAAGATTACTCCTACTACCTCTATTACTCCTAAAAAAAAATCTAAATCATGTAAAATAGTAATTCTTAGCTGTTGGACGATGTTTGACATCTTCACTGATCAAGATTATCTGAAAGGGGACCCCATTGTTGGGTCACTACTATCAAAGCAAGAGGGCGCAAATTACATAAAAACAAGCATATTGGTGGGACACACCTTCTTTAAAAACAAGTCTTTGTCTGTATCCATGTACTTATTTTTGCTGTTGTTCCTGTCATAGTTTTTCACAATACCTAAATAAATAAGATAAAATAGATTGCGATCATGTACGCACGTATGTTTTGCTGACATGTCTGACTAGCTAGTGCACTGCTGATGCCAGGTTGTTGGTTGTTCTGGTCTGTCTCACTTTACACCAGGTCTGGGGCACTTTTTTTTTCCAAAACAATCATATTTCCACTTTCCACCGAAGTAAATGTGCAAATTGTATTGATATACGAAGGCAGCTGGGATAGGTTCCAGCATGCCTGTGACCCTAGTGAGGATAAGTGAAATAGAAAATGGATGGATGGATGGATACTGGATCATTTTAGCTTGCCAGGAGGGGAGGGAATGTAAAAGTGTCTTCCATATGGGTGTGCTGAGGTACAAACTGTGAGTTGAAAAAGCTGAGTAGGACCAATCACAGTGGTGTGGGCGTGTCCGGAGGCGGGCTGTAGGCGGAATAAATTAAAACGGACTGTTTTGGAAATCCAAGGAAATACAGCTGGAATAGGTACAGATTCTGGAAGATCTAGAAAGCTTATCACGTTTAGTTGCTGTATAGGTGTCCACAACTCAATACAAGGGGAAAATGAGTATAATATATACCTCCTTTTAGAAGTTAGGATCACATGGATAAAAGCAAGTTATGTTTAATTTCATTTTCATTTCTTGTATTTCTTCTTTCATGTAGATAGATAGATAGATAGATAGACTTCCTTTATTGTCATTGCACAATAACACAGCAGTGAAATTGCCAACGAAATGTTGTTGACTGGCTCCCGTATAATAATAATATTAATAATAATAATAAATAATTAATAATAAAAAGATATCAAATATGAACAACAATGTACATTGTAAACAGTAAATTGCACAAATAAATTTGAATGAGTAATAATAATTTTAAATTTTGCGTGTGGACAGGTAGAGGGGCTTATTTGGCATTCATGAGTCTGATGGCCAGGGGCGAGTAGCTGTCTCTAAACCTGGTTGTTCTACAGCGGATGCTGCAAAGCCTTCTCCCCAACGCCAGGCGAGAAAACAGTCCATGCTGGGGGTGTGTGGGGGGTCAGAGTAGATCCGATGGGCTCTTGATACGCAGCGGCTGTTTGCTATGTCCTTAATGGGGGGAGCGGGGTACCAATGATCTTCTCCGCTGTCCTCACCACTCTCTGTAGTAACATCCAGTCCGAGGCCTTGCAGCTCCCAGACCAGACAGAGATGCAGCTGGTCAGCAGGCTCTCGATGGTCCCTCTGTAGAAAGTGGTAAGGATAGGAGGGGAGAGGGAGGCTCTTCTCATCCGCCGCAGGAAGTGCAGTCGCTGCTGTGCCTTCTTTGCCAGAGAGGAGGTGTGGAGTGACCAGCTGAGGTTGTCTGTGATATGCACCCCCAAGTACTTGGTTGCGCTCACAACTTCTACGGCTGTGTCGTTGATGCAGAGTGGAGTGTGGCTGTGTCTGGATCTCCTGAATTCGACTACGATCTCTTTTGTTTTGTCAACATTCAGGACCAGGTTGTTCACCTTGCACCAATCCGCAAGGTGTTTCACTTCCTCTCTGTAAGCCAGTTTGTTGTTGTCCTGAATGAGGCCCACAACTGTTGTCGTTCGCGTACTTACGTACTTACGTACTTACGTAACACATCTCTGGGGTGAGCTGGTGTTCAGGGAGATGACACTGGATGTGTTGTTGCCCACTCTGACATATTGGGTTCTATCTGTGAGGAAGTCAAGCAGCCAGTTGCACAGGGAGGTCTTGAGGCCCAGCGGCTCCAACTTGCATACCAGGTCCTGGGGGGTGATCGTGTTGAATGCTGAGCTGAAGTCCAGGAACAGCATCCGTACGTGGGTGTTTCTCTTCTCGAGGTTCTCCAAGCTCAGGTGGAGAACAGTGGAGATGGCGTCCTCAGTGGAGCGGTTTGGCTGATATGCGAATTGGATCGGGTCGAGTGATGGGGGGAGTATGGAGGTTATATGGTCCTTCACCACCCTCTCGAAGCATTTCATAATGGTGGATGTGAATGCAATGGGCCGAAAGTCGTTTAGACATGTAATGGATGTCACTGGCTTCTGGATGCCCTGCTACAGTGCTGCATGGGTCCTGGAAGAAGCTTTGGATCTTCTGACTTTGGGCTTTGCTACTCTGTTGGCACGGTTCAGATTTGCCTTTGCTGATCTGAGTGCCATCACATCACCAGATTTAAACGCAACAATGCGTTCCCTTAGTCTTTCACGCACCTCCGTAGTCATCCAAGGTTTCTGGTTGGCCCAAGTGATGATCGTCTTGGTGACTGCAACCTCCTTCATGCACCACGGTGTGTAGCCTGTTACAGACGCATCATACTCCTCCACGTTGGTCTGCTGGTTGTCTGTTGCAGCCTCTCTGAACATGTCCCATTCGGTGCACTCAAAACAGTCTTGCAGGGCAGACATAGCTCACACCCTCACCTTCTTCACAGCAGGCTTTCCTCTGGTGAGCAGGGGCTGGTATGCAGGAATTAGCATAACAGAGAGATGGTCTGAGGAGCCAAGGTGGGGGCGAGGGACTGCTTTGAATGCTTTCTTGATGTTTTGTGTAAACCAAGTCCAATGTATTCTCCCCTCTGGTAGCAAAATCCACATGCTGGTAAAAATTTGGAAGCACCGTCTTCATGTTAGTCTGGTTAAAGTCTCCAGCAACAATAAACACGCTGTCCGGGTGTGTGGATTGCATGTCACTGATGGCAAGGTAGAGTACATTCAGGGCTTGCTTACAGTTAGCATCAGTTGGAAACAGCAACAATGGTGACGCTGGTGAATTTTCTGGGTAGGTAGCAAGGTCTGCATCTCACAATCATAAACTCAATGTCCACACAGCAGTGACTGGAGACCAGGGTATTTAGGCTTATTAGTGTAGATGCAAACACTGCAGCCCCGGGTTTTACCCGTGAGCGCATGGCTCCTGTCGGACCTGAATGTTGTGAGCTAGAACTCTATTTTAAATGCCTTCATGTGTTCTATACAGTGAGTAATTTAAAAGGCTAAAATGATCCAGTGGTGAAGTCAATGAATGACACTTCACCCCGCCTATCAACAGATCGAACACATAAAACAAACCTTGAAAATGAAGCAGACAGAAGAAGATGACCAGAGGAAACGTATCAGCAATGCCAAACTGACCATCGAGGACTTGAAAGCCGAGCTGGCCAAAGTTGCCGACCAACCAGACCTGACTCCCAGGATAAATGCTGTCAACAATGAGCTGAGGCATATTCAGGTCGACAGGGCAAAGATGGAAGGAGAGAAGGCTGACCTTCGGAGGGAGAAGGACAACCTGTGTGCCGAGTTGAGAAGTAAGTTCTTTCTGGCCACATTCTGGTTTAGAGCATCACTTGTGGTTCACGTTCATTTGCTTTGGCCGACAGTGTTGGAAAGAAAGCTCAGTGACATGAACAACATGATGAACATCAAAGAGGAGAAGCTGCGTGTACGCCACAGGGACACACACACTGCTCTGCAGTGGCTCAGACAGAACAGACACCTCTTCAGTGGAAATGTTCATGAGCCCATTATGCTTGTGGTGAGTCTGATGATGGAAATGACATCAATGTAATCTCTGATGTGACGTGAACCTGTCCTGGAGGTATGCAAGACGGATGTGGCAGTTTGTTAGTATGACTAGTATATAATGTTGATATGTTGCTCTGATGTGCAATAGAATACTCTTCTCTGTCCCAATTGGTGACAGAAAATCCTTTTTGACAGGGCTCGCAAACATCCACACATCCCATCAAAACACATTAGAAACACCATAAAAACAAAGAATGAGATGCATGTTGAATAGTGCAGTATTTTATTGCAAGGTATTCAGGATGTTTAGACAGACTTGGTAGATCCACAAGGGAAAGTGCTTGGTTGCTGTAGCTCAATTGAAGAAGAAAAAGTCAAACACAATAAAATGTAATTAAATAGGAATAAAATAAAAAGAATATAAGCTAAATAAAATATACCTAACTAGAGTTTCATACTATTTCTATACAAATAGTATAGAAATCGGCTAAATACAAGTAGTATTTACAGTATGCAGTATACTGTATTTAGTATTTACTAGTAAATGTAGACTTCATACAAGGGAGGGTAGACAGTACAGCACAATAATGTTGTGAATTAACTTTTACAGACAGGTGAGGTATTTAAGCGATGGAAACGTACTGGAAGTCAGAGATGTACGTACAGCGTGAACAGGAACGGTGACAGGACAGTTCCTTGCGGTGCCCCGCATGATCACGGTATCAGTCAGGAAGCTCCCCAGCCACCTAAACTGGGTCCTATTCACTCTGACACACACTCTGACACAACTGTCAGGGACATTTTCTCAGCCAGAGTGGGACTTTATTTCGCCTGCCTGAATGTTTTGATCAGTTTGCTAACTGCCTGTGGACACTGGGACAGAGCATCAGAGACACTCATTTGGGTCACCCGGGTCATGACTTGAATTAGTAAAATTATATATTTGTATTTGCCATTTTGGGAACTCATCTTTTTAGACGTTGGTGTTTCCCAAGTGAAGGTGCATCTCTCATATCAGCAAAATAAAGAAATATGAGAGAATGGACGAGGTAGATGTTTACAGTGATTACAGCAAAGATTAGAGTGATATGTCATTATTAGTTTGCTGGGAAGAAAAAACATCCTGAGATGAAATGGAGAACGTGCAGAACATGGAATTAAACCGTATCTATTAGAACCACCGACGATGGAACAATCTACCGTCATTATTTGTTGACTTTGATGCCTGATAAATCAAAAGGTGCATTTGTTTAGACAGGTTTAATGATGAAAACAAATAACTCATAAAAGTTTAGTTTAATGAGTTAAGGGGCTCTTTTTTATTGTGTTGGCTCATCGGCGCCCCACCATCCCACCGTCAGCATATGGCTGTAAAAGTACGCTTTCTAACACGTGTAATGCTGGTTGCTGTGGTGGCGTAGTTTTTACATGACTTACTGTGTCCTGTGGAAACTTTGACGTGCCGCCTTTCTCCTCCTTTAGTCCTGGTGCTAGCTTCCTGGTAAATATGTTTATACTGTACTTGTCAAGGTGTTTTGTTTTTAGGGAAATGTAACATACATTGAAAATAGCATTTGCTTTGTTCTCTAGTAGAGCGATTCCACTTCCCATTCGATTCTTCATTTAAATTCTGGTTCCTAACGATTCTTGATTCCGCTTCCTTTCAGAGGGAGGGTCACAAAAAGTTAGCATGGTTTAAAGGAGGGCACTAACCAAATTTCTTGGATGGACTGTCTGTCTCCATGGTTTTATTTCAATTACCTTTTTATGAATGACTTGGTCATTACCAAGAATTTGTTCCAAAGCTATAGAAATGGCTTTCTAACCTTTTTCTAGACAGAAAGATCTCAAAGATCTTCTGGCTCTCAACAAAGGCGGTGGCATCTTCCATATCTCCAGTCCCTTTTCTTCCCTGCTTTGCTTCCCTCTGCAATGCTCTTTAAATCAAAATCATGTAATTGATCCATTGGTCTCCCCATGCATGAAACTTGCAGAGGGTGAGGATGAAACGCCTTCTTGGAGGAGAGAGTATAGTGTCTCTAGCAGTCGGCTAACCCGGTGTCTTCCAGGGGTGTTGTGGCGGTTGAGCTCTCTTGACTTGTGCTAAAGAAGACGCCAATAAAAGGAATAAACTTTGATGTTATTTATTGTTTGACTTTCCTGATTATCGCTAAGAGGTAGTCCGGTGCAACCACCCTGCGGCACAGTGATGTCTAATTCGTCATGTCGGTCATGTTCTCTCCTTTGCATGATATCATTGTTTCGCAGACTTTGTAGCCGCTTCTTCTTCATTGGTGCTTGCCAGCTTCTTGCAGCTATTTCATCCAGTTGGCCCACAGTGCATTGAAACTATGAATGGATTTATTTTTTTTATGAAAGATCTTAAGGAGAATTGGAATATTAGTACCGGTTTCCTTTGATGCTGAAGACTCCATGCCCAACCTGAGTGTCCAGTCATATTTTCCATTGTATATTTGTCCAGGTCAAATTGAGGGCAAAATAGGGTATAGTTTTTATTTCATATTATTCTGCTGATATTCTGTCTATATAAATCCTGATCTTATCTTTTGTAATTTTTTCCCAATATTTTAGAATAAGTATCTCAGCGGTATGGGGAGCTTTGATTTTATACATATATGATGCCAATTGTTTATCTTTGATGCTTTTGTATCTGCTTTGGCAATAACAATGACTTTTGGGTCTGATTTTGTGATGTCTTCCTCAGATTAACATGAAAGATCATCGCTTTGCCAAGTACGTCGAGACCCACATCTCCTTCCACGACTTGCGTGCATTTGTTTTCCAGAGGAAAGATGACAGAGAAAAGTTCATGGTGCAGGTGAGGATGGCTCGGGTGATGGTAGCTGTGCTAATGCATTCTCAGCCAACTGTTATGAGTATGAATATTCCTGTTCTCAGGTCCGTGACAAAATGAATTTGAAGGTGAATTCTATTTCTGCTCCGGCTGAGTCGTGTTCCAGACAACCTCCATCACGCAATATTGAGTCTTTGAGGTGAGAGTAAAGCATCATCAATTATTATGTCCATTTTAATGTGGCTTCTGTATGTTTTTGACTTTGAAGGTGTTTTGGTTTCTTCACCTTTTTGCGAGAGATGTTTGACGCACCCGATGAGGTGATGAGTTACCTGTGTCATCAGTATAAAGTGCATGATGTTCCCGTGGGCAATGAGCAGACCAAAGCCATGATTAGAACGGTAAGGTCCCCATGCCACAAAAGTCAAGATCCCAGCAGGTAAGACACCATTTTGAACATTCTGCAGGTGATTGAGGAGCCCTACCTCAAGGTATTGTACACAACGGATGAGAGGTACACGGTAAGGAGGTCCTGGTACTCCAAGAGGATCAACACGAGTAACACAGCTGTGCACCCCTCCCAGTACCTTAACATTACTGTAGATGCTGAAGCCAAGCGGCAGGTGGAGCAGCAGAAAAAGGTGAGGGAAGTCAGGACGCCCTGACCCGAAGTTCTGTGGTCCCCCATGGATGAAATATCATTGCTAGGTATCTAGGAGTGTGCTGTTTATCCTCTTTGAGTGCAGGTCGCCCAGTTGAGACTACAAGACATTGATGAGCGGTTAAACGCTTTGCAGAAAGAAGCATCCTCACTGGATCGCCGTGACAACGAACTGTTATCCGAGAAGAAGAACCTCTGTGATTTAAATGGCAAAAAAAGACAATTGCAGCAGAAATTAAGCACAAAACAGGAGAGGTGTTGCTAAAGCCGCTTTCATCACTTTACTGATTGTGATTATCCAATGGAGGTTCCAGCTGACATGTTGGGAGGGGTCTGACACACTCTGTCATTGTGTGCTAGGCTGAGACAGATGGAGAACAGCGGAATTGACCTGAAGAAGATTCAGGAGGAGACAAAAGAGAAAATTGCTGCTGCCAATTCCCAGAAGACATCTGTAGTTGCTGCATTAATGGCACAGATGAAAGTAAGGCTTTAGGATTTGTATTCCATTCCGTGTGCCATAGTATCTAGTTGTTGGTTCCATTCCCTGACAGCATGCGTGATAACTGCCATAGTATCTAGTTGTTGGTTCCATTCCGTGACAGCACGTGTGATAACTGCCATAGTATCTAGTTGTTGGTTCCATTCCCTGACAGCACGTGTGATAACTGCCATAGTATCTAGTTGTTGGTTCCATTCCCTGACAGCAGGTGTGATAACTGTGCCATAGTATCTAGTTGTTGGTTTGTATGCAACTTCATGTCTGCAGACCTTTCCACATAAGCTAGGGTGGAAGATAGCATTGCATTGTGGGGCAGAATCCCCACATTGATGACCACACCAAAATATACAATTGAACAACTCTCCCAGTCATTCTTGTTTACGTTTGAATTACTTGTTTATGAGTAACCTTGATTCCAAAAATAGGGGATTTTTTCTGCTGGATAATGGCTTCCATCATTGAACACTGTGATGTGTATTTGTTCCTAACGCAGCACTCGTATACCGCAACAGTACATCAACTTCAGCAATACATGACTTCATCAAGCGTTTATTTAATCTGCAAAGGGACAGCGCTGGGAATTAAGATGGAAAATACCATTTTAGCTTCAGGTTCATTTATCCAACAAACAATTGACTCTGCCCCAAAGTGCTGTATAGATCATCCATTCATCCTTTTCTATGCCGCTTATCCTAATAAGGGTGGTGGGTTTGTGCTGGAGCCGATCCCAGCCTGAAAGATAAAGAAAATAAAAATGTACATAAAATAGCCAAAATAAGAAACATGTCACAATTTTAATAAACAAGAATGAAATCAGTAAGAAGTTGAAAAACATAGAACACTTTTTCACGGCTGAGACCAGGGATCCTGCTCTCAGAATGGTGGTGAGCTTACCACTGGCCTGAGCCAGCTTTATGGAGAGCCCCGTACAGCCACGTGCCCCGAGGGGGCCAGTACTCTTCGGGGTATGTGAATACAAATGAAAACCATTAGTACCTAACCCTGACAGTTAGGAGTGCACGTGGACGCCACACAGTCCAAGGAGACCAGAGCATGAAAGAGACAACATGTTGTTCATAGCTCTGTCTGCATCCATCTTATGAACTAATACGTACACTGGAAAGATTATATTGTGCATTAAAATGGTTTCACCTTTATATTTGTAAGAATGGTGCATTTAGGTGCATGCTCATCATACCAATCAGACTATGCTTATACTAGATTACAAATATCAATGTTCAACAAATAGACTTTCAGACAGATGCTGCTTTACCATGATGTTCAACTCCCCCTTCCATTTCGGTATGATATCATGAGTGGACAAAAAAATGCTTTTTAACAAAAATAACAAAAAGATTTTTGTTATTTTCAAACTAGACACCCACATCGCATACTGCACTCTTTTCCAATATGGTGCAGCCCTCCCTGCTCTCCATCCACACCAGAGATCTTGGAGCCAACAAGGTGGAACACCGGAGAGAAAAATGGCCAATTGGGCACAAAGTGGACATTTTCATGAGCGGTTTGGACATCAATGTCTGAGTTTGGATGGTTGAGTGGACAGGAAATGTCGACTGTTAAACAAAGCTGTAGACAGGCCTAACTCCATGTTATTTCCTTCTCGTCCCATGAAAGAGAGTAGTAGTCACTGTTGTGTTCTATTGTAACTTGATGGTTGTACACTAATTCACTCGTGTTTTAAGCTCTCTGCCCTTTTCAGTCCTCTGTCCACTGTCATACTTGGAAGGTCTTTCAGTTTTTCCCTCCTGTGCTTGCCCCCCCCTACAGCTGAGAGCCAAATTGACCATGGAGAAGGTGTACCTGGCTTTGGGGAGTGTGGGTCTGATGGCAGAAAAGACCAAGCTGGAGAATGACTGTAGAGAAGGCATGGGCGGAGTCAGAAACATTGACGTAAGTATTTTTGCCCTGTTTTTATTCAACTGGCTGGCAGCCATGTTACCGGAGTATCAGTGTTGTTACCTCATCACCCTCTCACCCTTATCCTTGTGTGTGTAGCAAAGATGCTGCCACCTGGAGGAGAGGAAGGTCCTGCTGACAGAACGATGCAAGAGCCTGATGAAAAGGGCAAAATCAATGTGTAGGATGCAGCCTGATGAAGCGTTACCCCAGGACCTGCAAACTGTCAGTGGCATTATGATGTTGAACCCTTTCTGGAAGAAATTGTGCTTGTGTGAGCTGATGGAGATGTGAGTCTTTAAGCCGTACTTGGTTTTGTCCATGCAGGCTTTCAGTCAGCTACCTGACACGCTGGATGAGTTGGACGCCATGTTGAATGAAGAACGGTCCAGGGCCGAATGCTTTACCGGACTCAGTAAAACTGTAAGATGAGGTTCTCCCAGCTTCCACTGTACAATAAACTGTCCAAATGCTATTGAGACGGGATATTTAACGTTAGCATGCTAACATGACAGCTAATTGTCAAAGACTGCTAATGCTTTATTTCAACGTACAGTAAATAAGTTTTGATGTGTTCTGAATTCTTTTTGCCAAAGGTTGTCCAGGAGTACCAAAAGCGGGAGCAGGAAATCAAACAACTTGAACAGGAAGTGAATGCCAAGAATGCTGCCTTAACGGCTTTCAGACAAAATATATCGGAGGTATGGCGGCTTACTTGAATTCCTAGTATCTGCCGTTGACTGAGCCAAACCAAGTAGTCAATCGGAAAACCATGTGTGTTCAGTGGATTTGGTGTGTGCGTGGTCTTGCAGGCCAAAGAACGCTGGCTCAACCCCCTGAAGCGGCTTGTGGAACAAATCAATGACAAGTTTGGTGATTTTTTTTGCTCCATGCAGTGTGCAGGAGAGGTGGATCTCCACTTCGAGAATGAGGTAACACAAGAAAATGCATGATTCTATCGGAGATTGTACCTCCATGCATGTATTCACTATTTCAACTTTTTCCCCACATTTGAGCTCACATTGCACCCAAGTTGAGTCTTGTGCTTCCTGATCACTGCAGGAAGAATATGACAAGTATGGCATCTCCATACGGGTGAAGTTCCACAATAGTAGCCAGTTGCATGAGCTCACACCCTTCCATCAGAGTGGAGGAGAGCGGAGCGTCTCCACCATGTTGTACCTCATGGCCCTGCAGGAACTCAACCGCTGCCCCTTCAGAGTGGTGGATGAAATCAACCAGGTAACATGATCATAAACAACACGTTGTACTCGTCAGTCGATCAATCCTTCACACAGGCACTGGGCCAGAATCCATCCCACACATTGTTAAATAAAAGCCTTATCATAGTCTAGTAAGGTTGCACTTGTATTGCTTTGGGATGATGTACTGTCTGTCTAGGGAATGGATCCTGTAAATGAGAGGAGAGTCTTTGACATTGTTGTCCACACCGCCTGCAAGGAAACAACATCCCAGTACTTCTTCATAACACCCAAAGTGAGCATTTGGTATTTTGTACTCGTGTCGACCCTTGGCTGCCCCTAAAGTGACCTTGTGCTGTGGTTGCTCGCAGTTGCTGAACAATCTTGAATACGCTCAGGAGATGACTGTCCTCTGCGTCCATAATGGCGCCCGCATGCTTCCCCCCAACCAGTGGGACGAGGAGGCTTTTACAAGACGATGCCTCCGAAGAAAAGCTCAGACATGAACCCTTCGACGTTCTACATACAGTGGTATGAAAAAGTTTGGGCACCCCTGGTAATGTTCAAGATGTTCCTTTGTAAATGATTGTAAATGGTTGTTGGGATCATCCATTCCAGGTAAATATATCATATAGCAGACCAACACAGGGATAGATGAGAAGGGAAATGAACTTTATAGGATTTACAGAAAGTCTACAATCATTATTTAAACTAAAGTAGGCAGGTGGATACATTTGGGCACCCTTGTTGTTTTATTGATTAGAATACCTTTAACACTAATTATTGGAACACATTATTTTTGTAAGCTCATTGACCCTTGACCTGCATACACAAGTGAAGCCAATCATAGAAAGGGTATTTAAGATGGCCAATGGCCAGTTGCATCTTCTCTGTAGAGTAGCGCCATGCTAGCATCAAAACAACTGTCATACAGCATTCCAACCAATCACTGTCTGCTATATGGTATATTTACCTAGAATGGATGATCCCGAGAGGCCCTACTCCAGAAAGTAACGCATGATGTCTTTTTGTCTTGAGATAGTTGTTGGTATGTACGTGAATTGGAGGCAAGTAAGTAAGGCAGTGTTTGTAAAAATCGTTTTTATTTGAAATGTTCTAATGAGGTGCTTTCTGACTGTTGCTGTATGTGGGGAACACCTTACCCACATGGAAAATAAACACATTTCATTATTAGAGCTTGTTGTCCTTTCCACCCTCGCTGTCACCAGAGAAGATAACAGAGTGACTTTGTACTACACTACCTGAACTTCACTTGGCAAATTAAATGGGGCACACACACACCTCCACACCGTCTCCGTTTGGTATAAAAGCTGAATCTCCAAAACAAGTCAGCGTTGCTCATAGATGGACTTTAGCTGCAAGCCAAGGCTGCCATGTGGAACCTGATGGCAGAGAAGAGACCATTTGTACGTTTATATTGAAATTTCAGTGTTGTCTCAGTTCTAATTGTCAGTACCTGCAGGTCACCACTTGCTCATGGTGCCCTTGGCCGGGTGTACAAATGTACGATGTACATGCTCTATGAATTTAGGTCCGTGACAAGAAATCGCGCTTTCGTAAAGTTTAGTATGGTGATATTTTGGTGACATTGTAAACATCCTCAACATACACAACCAGAAGTCCTGCAGGTTTTATTTTGGTTGTTGACCCGTGCAGCTCCACTCGCCTGTTGTGGCCTGAATCTGCTCCGACTGAGGTCGTTCTCTGGCTTTGGGATGGGGTATAGGTGATGACGCTTGGACATATTGGAAGCTATACCATGGTCGTGTGGTGGCTGCATCTGCAAGTTCATGTTTTCCACTGGTTTCCTTTGCAGTGTGACATATCCGGTAAATAAATGGTTCCCTTTTGGGGTGAAATCAATGTGTGTTCCACCGCCAGCACCCTGTGAGCCAACTGTTTAACTACACGCAGCATGGCTCATTAACGCTGACTCATGTTTGCAAAGGGAGGCCGCACCTCCAGCACCTGAGGGCTCAGGTCCACCTCCTCGGTCTCCCATCACTTGAGCCCTAACAGCAGGCCGCCATGCAGCGGGACACGGAACACAGGAGTTACCTTCTACTCTGGCTGCTTTTTGCACACACGAAAGCGGATCTGCCAATGTGCAAAGAGGTGAGGAGATCATGGCTCTTTTAGTATTCCTTGCTGTTGCTTTTTCCATGTTTATTTTGAAGTACATCGGAAGGCAAAAGTACTAACACTGGGAATAATTTAAAGACATTGTGAACCTTACAAGTGTGACCATGCAATGAGAAGCCAATTTCACTCGCACTGAAAGTAAAAAAAACAACTCTGATTTGAAACCATTTGCTTTAGCAGAATCTCCTTTGGCTTCATTGACACAATGGTCTGTGGGAAATCAACATGTGCTTCCACAGCAACATTTTAGCCAATCACCCTCTCTGATACTGGATGTTTTCTTTTGGTGTTATGTCGGTTGTGCTTTCCGCTCCCTCGCTCTGTGTTCTGCCTAGTTAGTAAAAGACAATTTAAGCACCATATTTTGAGCACCGACTGGTAAAACCAATAAAAGTATAATATTGCCAAATGATCTTTCCTGCTAGTGAGTTCATCCAGGTTGAGGATATTTAGGATCATCTTTTCTGTTTTGCCTTGCCTCGGGGACCCAGGAGGGTCCAAGAGGCCCAGCAGTCATGTGTCGTCGTCATGGTTCCCTCATGTTTGGTTAAAGGTCATACACACTTAAAAATCTGACCATCACCTGATACCCTAGCCACAGCTGAATGGAAAACAACCTCACAGTGTCTGCTATGTTGGTGTGTTTCTATTGAACTGTTATTCCTAAAAGGGTGTGATGTGAGTAGGATTAGAGTAGTCTCTTGCATGGTCTTCCTGGGAATACTACAGCCTGCTGAGACCAGTTTTAAGATTGCCAGGCTTTGCCATTTTTAGAGATGGGAGATCAACCAGATTACATGTTCCATCCCATGTGACATCTTAAGGGCGGTGTTACATTTGTCATCGGTACTGGCCCAACAGCCAAATGAAGGCAAGCTGTCTCCTGCTGTCGCAAGTCGGATATCCAACAGCACTAGCGTGTTTGCTAAGTGGTTGGATCATCTGCATTCTGCCCACGGCTGCTGAAGGAGCAGAGTTTCATTATTATAACAACATTGAAACAGGCTCCTGGGCAAACATCCTTTCTTTATTTGGAAAGGAGGCTGTCTTCATTTGGGGAGAAAAGTCACCCGTATAAAACCTGTTTGCTACTTCTTACACGTACGCTATCTCTAAGAGTCCATGCCTCACAACCGTGGCTCCCCAGTGTCAGCAGCACTCAGTCACCCCCAGACCACGATGCCACCAATTATCCCGCCCCTCTTATGTATGAGAAGTTGAGAAGACAAATGTGTGTCACTTCACTGGTGAGAATGTAAACATAGGAAATGTTTGCTTTCATCTAACGGTGTGCAACTCCCACCTGTCTTGCCTCTGCAGTCAGATTATCACTTTGAGTACACAGAGTGTGACGTCCTGGGCTCTCGGTGGAGGGTGGCCATTCCCAACAAGGCCGACACATGCACAGGCCTCCCTGATCCAATCAAAGGGACTCAGTGCAGTAAGTGTCCCACTCTGATGCCGTCCTTTTTCCTAATGTCTAACTGTTGCAGTGAATGAAGAATGTCCCTCTGTAGCGTTCTCCTGCAATGAGGGGGAGTTCTTGGACATGCGGACTCAGCAGTGCCAGAAGTGTGCTGCAGGGACATACTCATTGGGCACCGGTGTGGCCTTTGACGAGTGGGACAGCCTCCCCACGGGTTTTGTCACTCTTGGGATGAACACAAACGGCTGGGATGTCCACACAGATTGCTCCAAGTCAGTATTCTAATAGTCGTTTTCCAGCTTCCATATTTTGATCCATAAGTCATCTCCGGGTTTTGTGATGTAATGTTTTAGTTGTACTCCTACAATCAGAGTTCCAATTACCATGGGGGGTTTTATGGTTTGATGATGCACCAGCAGTCGATCTGTCTGGAAGGGCCTGGCTTCAAGAAAGTCATCGATGCTTTTCCATCCCTACATGTGGTGCAAGTGTAAAGAGAAGGGAAAAGGTTCAGCAAATCCAAAATGTGAGCAAGTGAGATCTCTCACACTAACTTAACTTAAGAACTTTATTTATCCGTTAGGAACTTCATTTGTGCAGAGCATCAAAGCGTGTTAACATGTTTTTGTTAATTTGTGTCAGCTCCAAATAAGATTATTTATGTTACTGGTTTTCAATTCAAAATGCTTGTGAGTAAAAAGCCTATTTATGAACATTCAGAAAGGATTATTATTGAATAATTGCCTTTATTAAATGTACAAATGAAAATACCTAAAACAAAATACCTAATGTCTTTTCATTTCTCTTTTAAAACACATTCAATTAGAGAAATTCATCATTTTATTACGGTAAATATTGTATGACAGTACTGTAACTATTCAGTCCAAATCCCATAGTTTTTCATTCGTCCTACTTTTTTGACGGTCATTGAGCGCACGGATGTATTTTCCCCCTTTTTCTTTCACCTCATACATGCTCCCAAATGCTGATACTATGTGGGAATGCATAAAGGTAAGATTTGATGACTTTGAGTGCTAATGTGCATCATTGTAGTGGTTCCATGTGTGGCAAGTGGGAGATGGAAACACTAATTTTGACTGAAGAACAATACCAACAACGCCACCTGGGGGATTTCGCCCCAGGAAATAGTTTAGCTATTTCCAGGCTCGAAATTACCACAGGGCAAAAGACGTGGTATAGAAAAATAAAACAAAATGAAAAAGATACTGTGGCATGACCTTCAGTTCAGTTCAGTTCAATTTATTTGTCTCCCTTGGGAGAAATTTGGTTTAGAGGCAGGGTACAGCTGCATACAACCAACAGAGACATGCAGTATATAGTAAAACCATAGTAAAAACATAGTAAAACCATATACAACAAGCATAAACAAGACCATAAAAGAAACAGAGCATAAAAAAGGCTTCATGCTGGAAAAGCATCCAGTGTGGCTGAATGACAACAATTCTGCAAAGATGATGGGCCAAAATTCCTCCACAGCTGGAAGAGACTCATTGCAAGTTATCACAAACGCTTGAAGTTATTAGGTTTAGGGAGCCATCACTTTGTCACACAGGGACAGCTTGGGAGTTTAAAAAAAAAGAAACCAGGAAGAGGGGGCACTACTGTACTTCCAACACATGTAACGTGTGTGACATAGAGTATATTTATGCAGTAAAGTGGTGTATTTCTGGCTTCAAAAAGTGAATGAATGAATTATTTTCCAGCTCAACCTGGACACCGATGGGCGACTACATAGCCTCCAACACAGATGAGTGCTCGGCGACACTGACATATTCTGTGGACCTGAAGAAAGAAGGGATTGTGTCTTTTGAGTATTTCTACCCTGAAAGCAGCATCTACTTTGAGTTTTTTGTAAGGACGTCTTTTATGTAACAATTAGATTTGTCTCGTTGTGGTCTCGCCAAGATCATTCAGCCACCCTTCAAGTGGGGTTCATCAAGCTGATAAGATAGCACATCTCACAGTGGACTTTTATTGTGGCCAGCCTATGGCACACCTGTGTAATAATCATGCTGTCTAATTGGGCATGGCTGACTCCACCCGCTTTGTATACGGTACTGCTAAGTTTAAGTTTTCTATATATTTGCAGTGAAAGGTGCATATTTGCTTTCCAGTCCTGCTGGTACTAACTTGTGTGTGTAGCAACCGTAATATGGAAATGATTGTACCAAATTTTCTTTCCTACCCAGTTCCAAAATGACCAGTGTCAATCAACAGACTCCACAAGGCGGTGGATGACGATCTCTGAAAGTGACTGGAGCCAGCACAGGGTTTGACCCCCCCCCCCCTTGCCACTCAAGTCAACATAAAAAGTAGCAGGATAACATTCTGATTGTGGTTGTTCATTGCTGCCCAGGTAAAGCTGAACAAAGGCAACAATGTTCTGTTTTGGAGAACTACAGCATATGCTCTGCAGGACAGTGCCGTCAAACCTGTGCTGCTACGAAACATTGCCATCTCGGGTACGTCACTTCCTCCACATGTTCATGTCCCGACCCCAGATGTATTTCAATGATGCTTGTTGGTTTCCTCCAGGCGTGGCCTACACATCAGAGTGTTTTCATTGTAGGCCTGGTACACACAGTCCAAAGGTGGGATCTGCCCGCTGTGCCCCCTGCCCTGCTGATACATACTCCAACAAGGGGGCCACAGTCTGCCAGCAGTGTGGACTTGATGAATATGCAGGTCTACACGTTGTACCTTAGAAACAGCCCATGCGTAGATGTCAGTGGTATCTGGTAGGTCACAGCTCCTTTGGTTGCCAGATGTTCATGTCAGCTGTTTCCTTTGGTCTTTTCAAGAGGTTGCATCAGGAAGCTGCAAACAGAGACCTGCATGTACCGACAATGACTACTTCTACACACACACCCCGTGTGACTCGGAGGGGACGGTAAGGGAGACAAGTGTATCCATCGCTCTCTTTGTTGTGCACAGATTTGTTTTTATTACTGCTGCCATGGCTGTCGTTATTATTTTAGCTAATTGGATAACACAACACTTCCACAAAACATTTGGAACGGATGGGGCATAGTCAGGGGTATAAAATAAATTTTGGTGCCAATAGATTGTTTTCCACCCTCCTATAAACTTAATTTCCCGTCCCATCCATCACAGCTATACGATATACGTATTTACATGAAACGGATGATCCCAACAAGCATGTGACCGGGGGTGCCCAAACCTTTTCATTCCACTGGATGATATCATTTGGTTATTTCCAGTGATGGCAATACTTAGTCATACCACATAAGCTGGTTTTGGATCGGTATCATCCATGTGTTGTCTGTGTCCTAGACCCAGCTCATGTACAAATGGATTGAGCCGAAAATTTGCAGTGAGAGCTCAGAGGGGTCGGTGAAGCTACCTGCATCGGGGGAGAAGCAAATATGTCCGCCTTGTAACCCAGGGTTCTTTGTTAGCAACTCCTCAGCCTGTGAAGCCTGTATGGAGAACTTCTACTCAAATGGAACAGGTAGGCATTCATTCTTCTGGTGGGACTTCTGGAAATGGATGGATACCTTCAGTAATCCTAACATTTGATCCTTCATACACATGGATATGATTATTATGATTCCTGATTACAGTCTGGTGATTATTATGATGATATTCCTGATTACAGTCTGTGATATTATTATGATGATATTCCTGATTACAGTCTGTGGTGATTATTATGATGATATTCCTGATTTCAGTCTGTGATGATTATTCTGATAATTATTCTGATGATATTCCTGATTACAGTCTGTGGTGATTATGATGATGATATTCCTGATTACAGTCTGTGATGATTATTCTGATGATATTCCTGATTACAGTCTGTGATGATTATTCTGATGATATTCCTGATTACAGTCTGTGGTGATTAATTATTATGATGATATTCCTGATTACAGTCTGTGATGATTATTCTGATGATATTCCTGATTACAGTCTGTGGTGATTAATTATTATGATGATATTCCTGATTACAGTCTGTGATGATTATTCTGATGATATTCCTGATTACAGTCTGTGGTGATTATTATGATGATTTTCCTGATTACAGTCTGTGATGATTATTCTGATGATATTCCTGATTACAGTCTGGTGATTATTATGATGATATTCCTCATTACAGTCTGCGATCAGTGCCCTGTTGGCACAGAAGCTCTGCTGGGTTTTGAGTACAAGTGGTGGAACACGATGCCAACCAACATGAGGAGTTCTGCCCTACGTGGGCTGGATGGCTCCATGGGCAGCACTGGTGAGTGACTACTAAAGGCAATATTAGGGGTGGGACAATCATCTACACCTTGTGACTAATAAGCGTGGAATACAAAACTACATTATTAGAGCGTTATTATCTTTGTAGCGGAATAGCTTTTGATACAGATGTTGTCTTAGATTGTGTAGATGTACCTAACGTCCTGGCTGCCGAGTGTACATATTTTCCACTCGGTTGTAAGTTTAGTAGAGGAGTTCAATCAACGCTCCGATACATTTTCTGTGTCATTTGTCCTCATGTCAGCGTGGGAGGTGGCAGGAGAGTATGTGTACACCACCCCGGGGTATCGGGACACAGACTACCTCACCCTCTCACTCGGTGTTCCCGGATACAGGTGAAGATGAAGATGATGTCTTAATATTCACTCAAGCTGGTGTTATTTCATGCCATCATAATTGTTTGTTGCCAGGTTGCCATCATCGGTGGCAGAAGAAAGCCAGCGGATTGACCTCTCTCGAATCACGTTTGTCTTTGAAACCTCATGTTCTGCAGACTGCATGTTTTATTTCCTGGCGGTAAGAGGAAAGATACACTGATACGCAAATAAGCAGCGTCCGAGGGTCTCATGTGGAGTCGGCTTTCTCTGTAGGGTTCCAATCAGTGGAACAGCAACGTGGTGGAGCAGTGGAAGGGCAGCAATGGGAAGCAGTCTTACACCTACCTGATTCGGAGCAACAGGACCGTGACCTTCACCTGGGCTTTCCAGAGAACAGACAATGACACAGCAGTGAGAAACGCATCACTTCACACTCACAAACACACATTCACATTATAAGCCCATATTTTCAAGCTTATTATTATATTAGTCATTTTTGTCATCTGTTCTTTTCTTCATAATATACATTTTTATGTATTTATTGTTTTGTCAAGTCCGGGAGGGGCGGGAATTTAACGCAAACTCCAGAGGGCAGCGTTGAGCTGTATGATCATTGGGCAATACAGTAAACCTCGGATATATCGGACTTGGATATATCGGAAATTCGCTCACAACGGACAGATAAAAAAGAACCAATTTTTCTGTAATGCATTTTCAATAAAAATTCATTGCATATATTGCATTTTTTATAACGGATTTCGCCTATTTCGGACAAAATCTCCAGTCCCGTTCCAATGCATTTCCATTCAATTTCCCTCGCATATATCGGATGGCCGCATCGTGGCGCTCCGATTTGCCGAATCGTGACAGGCCGCTATACGACGTCATTTGCAGCGTTTGCAGCGTTGCCTGCGCGTCCAGGTACATTGGAAACATAGTCAAGGAAGTGCCTTTTTATAACGGATAAAATCCGATTTACGCATAAACCGGATATAAATCCGATATATGCGTAAAACGGACATTTTCCGGTGTGTGTATATATATATGTGTGTGTGTGCATGTGTATATATGTGTGTGTGTGTATATATATGTGTGTATGTATGTATATATATATATATATGTGTGTGTGTGTGCATATATGTGTATATGTATATGTATATATGCGTGTGTATATATGTGTGTGTGTGTATACTATATATGTGTATATATAATAGTAGTTGCCCAGTGTTTACCCCACCCACATTTCTAATTTTTTTGCATGTTGTCACACTTACAGTAGGTGTTTTACATCATCTAACAAATTGAAATATTAGTCTATGACACACAACTAAACACAAAATGGAGCTTTTAAATTAAAAAATTACGAAGAAATTATTAAGGAAGAAAGAAGTCCAAACATACGTAGCCCGCTGGAGATTTGCGTCTCCAGCAAACCACAGTGAGAGTCATTGTCCACAAATGGCAAAAGCATGGAACAGCGGTTGACCTGCCCCGGAGGGGTCGACCAAAATTACCCCATAACCACAGTGGCGATTCATCCAAGAGGTCACAAAAGATCCCACCACAACATCCAAGACTGTAGACCTCATTTGCCTGGGTTAAAGAGGGACTGCACTTTTTTATGTTGCCCATCATTCCCAATCCTAATGTGGAACATTTCTTTCCCTTTTCTGTGCATTCTAACACAAGAAAACTAGTTAATTTCAGCTAGCTTACAATGCTGTCATTGGGTTACATGAAGCCCTCTAAAAATAAACCTACCAACGTTTCATGGTCAGATATCCATGCTATGATCATGCATTAACATGTACACTGATGATAACATGGAATAGTTGCAGTATCTTGCCCTATTTGGATCATTTAAAACACCACCCAAACTTCTTTCCTAAGGCACATTGATACTAGCTAACTAACAAGACCACTCGCTAATTGCTAGTCTCAGCATCATTCACAGACGGAAGAGTGGATACCGAGCTCTCCATTTGGCTACAAAGACTCAACCTCTTTACCTGAGGACTGGAGCACACGTCTTGTGCTGGAAGACACAGCCATCCCAAGGAGAGTTGACATCGGAAGTGTTGTCAATGCTGTTGTTGTTAAAAGAACTAGCATAAGTATGTGTATCAATGAGCAGCGAAAAGAAAAGGTACTGTTTTAAATGATCCAAATAGGGCAAGATACTGCAACTATTCCATGTTATCATCAGTGTTTGGGATCACTTGGTCATTTTTTGGGCCAGTCTGAGATATGTTTTTTTCTTGGCATGAAGTCTGAAGTCCTGAAGTGGCTGCTTCACTGTTGATACTGACACTGGTGTTACTATTTAGTGCAGCTGCCAGGTGACGACCTGTGAGGCATCTTTGTCTTAAAGTACACACTCTCAGATATTTGTGTTCTTGCACAGTTGTGCATCGGGGCCTCCTTCTCCTTTTTCTGTCCTTGTTAGACCAAGTTTGTGCTGCTCTCTGAAGGGAGTACATAACAGCATGGTAAGAGATTTTTTAGATGGGTTTTCTAATAATCTATTAGCCTTATACAATGATGAACTTAGATTAGCAGCCATACCAGGAGATTGATGCGAACTGACAGTTGTTGATAGTAGGCCTCCATGTAGAAAATGTACATCCTTCTTTGAAAATCATCTGATTCATTTTAGCTGTTTGTGAAATGGATAAAAACGTTTGTGAAATGGAAAACATTGTTTGTGAAATGCATGAAAATGTTTTTCTTTGGAAAACAAATAAATTTGCAAGTGATTCCAAACTTTTGAGCGGTAGTGTAGGTACATACACATATATATAGGTACATACACATATAGGTACATACTCTATACATGCACATATACACACACCATGTCGATGGTAGCTCATAAAGACAAAAAAATAAATGTGTGTTCCTTCCAGTCAGCCAATTGACTGAAACGAGTGATGATCAAGTGTCCCCCTCCCCCAGGAAAGAAAGTACAGTGCTGATACAGCAAAGATCTACTCCATCCACATCACAAATGTGATTGGCGGCGTGACCTCCCAGTGTCGCCCATGTGCCCTGACCTCAACCGACTCTGCCTGTGTCCCCTGCCCGGTGGGGCAATACATGCAGGGAGGGGGTGGAACGTGTGAGAGCTGCCCTCCTAACTCCTTCATCAAAGCTGAGCAGCCCGTCGGAGAGGCAGCATGTGTCCAGTGTGGCCCAAACACAAAGACAAATAAGGTGAGGCTCTTTAGTTCAGTGTACTTTTTTTGCTTTGGCTTTGTGGTAGATGCCAGTGTCTCTATGATTTGGATGCCCCAGGCCTACACCGCCTGCCTCAGCGACTGTACGGTGGAGATTCCTACAGCAGGCGGTGCTTGGCTGAGATACGACTTCTCCCCTTTATCCAACGTCACCTCCTTCCATAGCAGCCCTCGCTTCACCAGCAAAGGACTGCGATACTTCCATCACTTCAGTGTGGCTCTTTGTGGGAAAGAGGTGAGCCCCCGGTCTTTTCTAAGCTTAGCAAACTATACATGCCATTTCATCTGTCATTTTCTTTTGCAGGGCAGCATGCCGGCTATCTGTGTGGACAATGTGACAGAGAACAGCAGAGAGGTCAAAGGTCATATTTGCCAGTCCACCGTGGTTCCCTCAGACATCAGGAGTCAGAGCATGGTGTCATCACAGCCATTTCTCATTGGCGACTCCCTCCTTGGTAATAGGCTCTTTGCTGACGTGCCCGTGTACAGCACTGTTCAAGGTCCTATGTTCCTATATTGGGCTTTTTTAGGCAATTTGAACTCATTCTCAGGGGTTCCACGATCTAGCCCTGATGCTGGAATGCAGTGCTTTCACTGAGCTGTAAGGGGAATATGCGGGTATGTGTGTATGTGTGTGTAGCTATAATGCTAATGAGCCGTGCTTGCCCATGTCTGCACTAGTGTGTGGTTCCATTAATGCACACAAGAAGGAGGTTCCTGTAAAGAACCATTCATTCATTCATTTTCTACCGCTTTTCCTCACGAGGGTCGCGGGCAGTGCTGGAGCCTATACCAGCTGTCTTCGGGCGAGAGGCGGGGCACACCCTGGACTGATCGCCAGCCAATCTGTAAAGAACCAAATATGGCAAAATACTGTAATTATTACATGTACAAAGTTATTTGTTGGCTACAGCATATACTGTATATAAAACCTATTGGAGGTTTTTGCCCGTGTTTTATAGCGGTCTTAGCAGGTGGCATGGGTGTATCCATTACATGCCACATGCCAACATTTGTTGGCTCATTTGCATACTAGCGGTGATTGGATGTTTACTGAGGGGAGGGGGGGAGGGCGATCTGCCGTGTAAAGAAGCGGAACCACAGAGATGAGCGATAAGTGGAGATTCCTTGTGCTTTTTTTCACTTCACAGTTTTCACTTCTAAAATGTTTATTGGGGAGGGGGGGCAAGACAATTATTTAGGGGGACAACTCATGATGAAAATACCAGTTGGTTGACACACAATGTAACAGTACACCTTCTGCTTCTCATTGTGTAGGCATAACCAGTGACACCACCCTGGGTAATATCTCCTCTCCACAGTGGCTCTTCTCCTCCACACCATCTGATTTGCCCGATGTTATATTCTATTACCAGTAAGTCATACTCTATGTGCTCGCCATCGCGGACATTGTAAGAACTATTCCACCTGAGTATATCGTGTTATAGGTCCACTGAGACCACTCTAGCTTGTAAACAAGGCAGGTCGGCCACCCTTAGACTGAGATGCGAGCCAACAGGGATGGCCACAGACCACATCACACTGCCCAGGTATTGGATCCCGGCTGTAGACAACTGCAAAACCAAAGAAATCAAAGCTTTTAATGTGCCTGTTCCGTGTTGCCTCTCCCCCAAGTAACTGCTCAGAGGGGACATGTGATGGCTGTACTTTCCACTTCCTTTGGCGGAGTCGGCATGGATGTCCACTTTGCACCAAAAACAATTACAGAGAGATTGTTAGTGCTTGCATCCAGGGGATACAGGTACACTCTACACACGATAGCAACATTGGCACACAGATACATCACAGCCTGGTGGATAATTGGAATATGCTTTCCATAATTGCTTTTCATGTGTGATAAATATGCAGCCGGGAAAGTATATCTCACAGTACTGCACAATTCCAGTTTAGTTTCTCATCTGCACATTTAAAATATGATGAATGACCAATCTAGTGAATCCTTCCTTGTTGGAGACGGATAGGTGTAACAAAGCTGTACTGTATGTGTATCTGCTGTATATAATATATCATAAATGGTAACATGTGTACATATTATTACATATTACCGTGTGTGCTGCATTACAGAGAACAACGTATGTGTGGCAGCAGCCATTACAGTGTCATGGAGGCGTGGCCCTACCAGCCCAAACAGTCAATGCTTGCGTGACTCTAGATTTCTGGCTCAAGTTCGGGGTCTCCACAGGAACCATTGCTGCAGCCCTGCTCATCACCCTCATCTGTTACTTCTGGAAAAAGACGCGCAAGTGCGACCACTGAGCAAAGACCAGTGTTTTCCCTAAAAATGATGTTGGTGTTATTTCTGCACGTTTCATCTTCAGGTTGGAATACAAGTACTCCAAGTTGGTGATGAGTTCCGGGAGCAAAGAGTGTGAACTTCCCACTGCAGACAGCTGTGCAATAATGGAGGGGGAGGATGCGGAGGATGACCTCATTGACCTCACCAAAAAGTCCTTCTTCACCAAAATGAAGTCTTACTCTCGAGAGGTCAGTAACCCCCTCCAAAAGGACAGCCACTGTTACAGCAAACCTTCCAGGCCACCATTGTATTATGTTCTAATTCTATGTCATTTCAGAGAACATCAGATGGATTTGATTCAGTGCCTTTAAAGACATCATCTTCTCAACTGCAAAGAGAGGAGGAAGATTCTGATGATGCTTGAAACAACAAGGGACAGACAGGGGTGGGGGTAACATTTTCATATGGCAAGACAGAGGGGGCGTAAAGAGTTTGTAGTATTATTTGACATCACTTTAATGGCAAAGTTTCACATTTTTGTAAACGTGTAGACATTTTACATGACTGCATTTGTATCTAATTTGCCCTCCACTCCGTTTGAAGTATTTCTTAACTAGGTTGTGTTTTGTATTAGTGCAACATTTCCATTTTAATGGGATTTGACGACGTATAAAATGTTTTTCTTGGGATTTGCTGATAAGTTCTGCTTGTTTGACCTTGTCTGGTCTTTTCATTTCTACAATTAAACATGGTTTCTTTCCAAAAACCTAATTGACTTTTTAGTTTGTATATTATTGCTCTTTATTTCATGTATTAACTTATTCTGACTTGACACAAGTCAAAAAGAACATGTAACAGTAGTTGGACAGGGCTTTGGGAACTGTTGATAGAGTTGAACTGAAATAACATAGTAATCACCTTAACCCAGGGGTGGGCAAACTTTTTGACTCGTGGGCCGCATTGATATGACAAAATTTACGGGGTTACACGTAACAGTCCACCTGGTATTATTGTATCTGTAAAATTGTCATGCAATCTGTTATTATTATTTATTATTTTATATTTATATTTAAATATTTTAAAAATAATAAAATATTATAATAATTACAATAAAATTAAAATAATAATATTATAATATTATGTAAAATATGCAAATATACCAATAATATTATATATAATTAATATAATAATTGGCATTAATATAATAATTATAATAATCATAATAGTTCTAATAATAAGATAATAATCTAATAATAATAATTATTATTATTATAGTAATTATTTGCCCGTAGTTTGCCCACCCCTGCCTTAATGAGCTGTGAAGGGAATGAACTACATTCTGGTGCCAACTCCAACTATCTGTAAAGGTACGCTAGGTCAGGAGTGCAGGGAGCGTCCCGTCGGAGGATATAATACTGTTTGAGGCCTCTGGTGCTTGGTCTATATGTGCCCTGTGATTGGCTGGTCACCAGTCCAGGGTGGACCCCGCCTCTGTACAACTGACAAATAGCACAATGGAATACAGGAGTGAACAAATGTATTACCATTGAGGTGAAAGGGATGGGGGTACAATTAAGTACACTTCATTGCTTCTTCCTCTTCTTTTTTGGACATTTGGAACTGCAAATTGTACTATGGGATGTACTCCAGTGTAACTTGTAAGGATGTTGAAAATGAATAAAAGGGGACAGACTATGCTCATGCTGGCTCTTTGTATTGAGTTGCGGACTCCTGTAGAGCAGCTACACACAATAACCAACACACAAAGCTTTCCAGTTCTTCCAGAATCTGCACCTTTTCAGCTGTATTTCTTTGAAATATGGTCTGTTTTAATGTATTCCAGCCATGCCCCCCCTCCAGGCACGCCCACTCTGCTGTGGGTGGTCACACTGCCAGTGCATAGAAACACTTCAGGTTTGTGCTGATAACATTATAGGAGTTGATAAATGGTTATTTCTCTTTTCAAAATGTCAGCTTTTAACTTACAGCCATACTATGTGTTGGATCCAGAATCCGATCCGGATGTTGAGACTGGACAGTCTGGACAGACTGAACCTGAGTGACAGAAAGGTGTAGGGCTTCAACAAGTGTGTGGGCTAGTCCAGTTGCATAGTGGCCCATGTCTACTAAACAGTTCAGTGTGAAATGCCCTTGACAGATGAAAATGTATTTCTTTTGCTGGTAGGGAATCAGGAACTCCAACCACTTGATGATGGTGGCGTCTTTAGGAATTGGAAACAAATGTGGCATTCCCTTTGGTGGTATTGCTAGCAAGTAAACAGAAGCAGAGTTTGGGGGAGGGTATAGGGTTGGTATTTCAGGAAGTCCACCCTCCCCTCTGTGACATCGCAAAGGTGCAGTCTTTTCAAACTGAGTCTTTTGAGCCATCCCAAACTTCTTTCAGGGCTCACTTCCAAATCCCCAAACCTCATTATTTGCCGCTTTGGTTTAACACCAGAATCCAACATTCTTAACTACATTTATAGGTCAGAAAGGGGAAATCATCATAGATCCCTTTTAAACCATAACCACCGTTCTTTTTTTCCCTTCTGTTGACTGATGATTTTCATTGTTTGTCATATGAAATATACTCAAAGTAAAACTGTTTATTCTCATATGGTTATCACTTTTTGATGCTGAAAAAAAGAACGCTTTGCATTTGTTTTGTTTTTTTAATTGCAAATAAAATTCGAATAAACCAATCGTATTTGTTTTTGTAATTGTCATTCATTGAAACTAAATCCGATGAGCCAATGTAACAGGGAGCCTTAATTGGCCTACATTTAGAAATAGACAGAATGCAGCCGAAGTTTCATTTTGTCCAGTTCTCGCGAGGGCGTCACGTGGTAGAGCAGAGTAAGTTCTCGTGAGGAATCCGAGTCCGAGTCTCGAGTCTGAGTGGGCGAGTGTAGAACAAACAACGTGAATGTTTTAAGACGTGTGTACATCAAACGGGAACTTTGCAATATTTGGCAACCGGAATCCTTGCACTAATAAGGTTGTCGGACGGCGCGGAAGGAACCATTTGTCCCGGCATCGAGTAACTTTTTCGAAGTTGACGTCCGGGCTGAGTGCAAGCAGACGAGTCGGTGGTCGGCAGCTACCGAGTTTGTTGCAGGGATGTCGCAGAAGGAGAGAGCCAAGTTTTATCCCCAGGAGGTCAACAAGGCGATTTGGGAAGTCCCCGAGCGCTACCAGAACCTGTCTCCGGTCGGCTCTGGAGCCTATGGATCCGTTTGGTAAACCAATTTATGCTGTTTTGTGTATGCTCGGGTCATCCAACTCTACCTTCCATATTGACGAGGCCTATTCTACTTATGCTAAAGTTCAGCTAGCTTGTCCGCACGTTTGGCTGCCGAGGTGGAGCCTCAAAATAACTTGCTAAAATGAAGAGTTACCCATTGGTCGAATTACTGCTTATTACTTGTGTTTCATTTCCACGACGTTCTTTCGACACAATTTACCAAACTGCTGTCAAGGCATCTAAATTTACATCCATGCTAATTTGGTTCAAACTATAGGCGCTATTGTGTTTTTAGAAGTATCACCAATAACTTATTTTGGCATTTACGTATGCATGTAAAATGTGTAAGTGTTTATTTAGGAGTGTCCAAAAGATACGACGAGGAAATCAAGTTCAGTTTCACATGTTGTACACTTTGATACATAATGTGCAGAGTGGAACATGACAGTGATGAAGACTAATTAAGTGCTTAATGGATGAATGAATGAATGCTGTGCTGAATGAACGCAACCAACTTCTCTCTTTGTGTGGTGGATGGACTGGAGTTTAGCAGTTTTGCAACTGGACGGCCAGGAAGAAGGATAATCTGTTGCTAGTCAGATTCCGGGTTGTTCATGGACTGTAATGATTTTGTTTTTTCCTTCAAGGCTCATGACCCTCACAGCTACTTCAGATATGATAGAACTCTTGACCTCATGTCAGGGCTGCACAAATCTGGAAAAAGATCAGGATTTTCATGCTTTGTTAGAATTATGAAAATGTAAAATATATAGGACAGTGTACTGCAATCTACTTGATTAATTTCCACTACGTTACCGTGCTTTGCTCCCCATGAGGCTCTTGGTGTGTATGCTAGCAGCCCCGCCTCCACCCACTCAGACAAAAAGACCATATGGCTGATACGAGGGCTCACTCCGTCCATGCCATTGTTCTATAGAACAAACATGTTTTTTCCTGAATGAGTAAGACTGTCATGTTTTAATCTCCCAAGCTGTTGTGACACCATGGAAGTATGTATGATTTGATATCAATTGATGAGAACTCAATGAATCGCATGAAAAAAAGGCAATCATTTTGCTGGCCTCGTTATATTGACACATCTCCCTATTCCAAACTGGCTGCGTGACGAGAGGTGTCACTCTGCATCTGTCTCCACCTTTGGTGTGTTGGTTCAATGGAGGCGATGAACAGAATCGGTGACCCATCTGTCAGTCAGTTAGTCTCTGGCCCAGTGGGGAGAGGCGGGGCGCTAGCTTGTGTGCACTTGTTAGCTGTGTGCGTTGTGTGCTACACGATTGACTATTTTCTTTGTGCCTGTTGCGTTTAAAGCACAATCTGATGTCAGCCCGTTTGCACCATCGGTTTGTGAGGTCAAATGTTTGTGACAAAGACAATGAAATAATTCATCCAAAACTGTGATTCTCCAGGTATACCTCACCAAACACATTAGGCTGCATCCCTGTACTTCAGGGCTCTACATTAAAAACAAAAATGACTTGCCCATGGGGAATCCTTAAGGTGAGAACTACTTGCCCGAACTTCCCCCATGTAAAATGAAATGACTGCCATAATGATATCATTTAATTTTTGTGGCATCACATGAGAATCTCAAATAAAGATTAAATGATTATCATTTCTTGTGGTTGTTTTCCTACATAGATCATGACATTGCATGGAAATCTGGATTGTCAAGAGACTTCTATGCACTTTGCCTTGATAAATAAAAGTACATGATTGAATAAACATTGTGCTCAAAAAAAAATTGTGTAGATGTATATTAACATGGCATGCCATACTACCTTACACATCGTAGTCGTAGTAAGCAGTGATATTTATAAGTTGTGCACCACAATGAAATATGATTGAATAGACACATTTGTGTACTAGCAAAGTGTTTTTAATCCAGAAAAAAAATGCTCAATGGTCAAACAATAATTTGTGACGCAAGGGTGAGAAAAATACACAGAGAAATGGAACCGCTAGATTTTGTAGCTTGTGCAAAATCAGCACTTCGTATTGGATCTAATCGGTGGTGTTTCATTGTGACCACTTAAAATTGTCACAGCAATGTGATTCACTCACCTGTGCCATCATTTGATTTGCTGCCGCTAATTAAATACTTGTTTAGGAGGCACTGTTTCATCACTTTTTGGTGTTTTCCTTCAGAAGTTGTTAAGAATTAGACGATGTTGGCAGGGACACCATGATAGATGTTTTCGTAGTCAAACGATCGCTTATTGGTTGATCACAAACAAGAACGGGTGTGGGTAAAACACGGACTGTGGACTACGGACCGCGGTCTAAATAAATTATTCTGATTGGTCCTTTCAAGATTTGCAAGGATTGGTTTGCAAATTACCACCGGAATTACGCAGTCCGTGTTTTTTTTACCAACACCCAACAAGAACCGCTTTTAAAAAAACTCTTCGCAGTATGGCATGCCAAAGTGCACTTGCCCGACAGGAATATCACTGATTGGATTTACTTGCCCGAATTTTGTTTTAACTTGCCCGGGCCATCGGTACATCATTATTGTCGAGCCCTGTACTTACACCAAACCCAAACCAAAGTAAACGGCGTATTCCACACACGGATTTGGTAGAAGTCATTCAAGGAAGTTTATATGTCTGCATGGACACACAAAGGTCAACTTCAATTTACGGGTTATTTCTACATTTTCTTGTCAATATCCAGGCAACAATGACACTAATCCAAAATCGAAACTCGGGTAGGAGATATATTTTCTACAGCTGTATACCGGTATAGATTCTTCTTCTTCTAGCAGTAAATAAAAAATGTAAACAAGCCAGTTGATGACTGCGCCGTGGCGGATATATAAGAAATGCTGTCAAGGACGAGGAACGTTTATGTAGGGAAGTATTTACTGGGCGAACCGTTCTCACCATAAACACTAAACCGCCACCTGCCGTAATAAACAGGTCTAAATGGCGATAAACACCGGCAAAGGTTGGCGGCACCTTGCAGAGTGAGTGGAGGCTAGCAGGGTTAGCTTGGCCTAGCATGCTAGTTTGGTTGCGTATGATTTTGGGCTGGATGTGTATATCTTCACGGCTTTAGTGTACAGGTGGAACTTTGTTACCAGTAAATAAATGTCCTTTACATTTTGAGACCAGTGTATTTCATCATGTGACTTCAAGGGAAACTGCACTTTTTGGGAATTTTGTCCATCATTCCCAATCCTTAAGTGAACCATGAACACATATTTCTTTCCCTTCTCTGTGCATTCTTACAAGAGAAAAGAAGTTAATATGAACTAGCTAACAATGCTGTCATTGGGACGCACCTATTTCCACTATGAAGCCCTCCAAAAATAAACCTCTACCAACGTTTCATGGTTTGATATCCACGTTGTGATCATGCATTAACACGTACACTGATGATAACATGGAATAGTTACAGTATCTTGCCCTATTTGGATCATTTAAAACACCACCCAAACATCTTTCCTCTGCCCATTGATACTAGCGAACTAACACGATGCCTCACTAGCCGCTAGTCTTAGCGTCATTCACAGACTAATCTAAAGTATTGTCATTGATTGGGATTTTTATAGAAGTACAGTTTTTGCTAACAAAAACTAAGATTCCATTTTATTTTCATTGGGTTTTTCTATCTTTAGTTTTCTTAAGTATGACGTTTAATTTGTTATTTAAGAGCTCTTGACATTCTAGTTCCAATATAAAATACTCTTGAGACGTTATTTGCTTTTGATACGATGTACTTGCATTATTATATTATTAATATTCATTAGCATTACATTCATGAAAACAATAATGTACTTTACCAGCAACAATTTGTGGGACAGTTATCATCCAGCAAAGGTTGTTGGGACAGATCAGCCGGCTAAAATATTGGAATCCTTTTGGAAGTGAAAAAGTTGGATCGGGACCCAAGGTCATGATTTTATTTGACAGCCATATTGCTCAAGAATGATGCAGGTGTAACCCCAGGTGTAAGGGGGTGCTGCAGCCATGGACCATTTGAACCAATCAGACGTTATTTCCTCCGATGTACCAAAACAAACATGGCGACATACGGGACAAGCTAAGTGAAGCCCTTTTCCTCCACCCTCTTTCTGCAGATACTAACTATCCACGTTGACATACTTTCAGCCACTTTGTGTGTATTGCTTGTCTGTTTCCAGATTTATGCCGTGCTGTACAGGAAGTGATGCCAACCTTATCACCAGTAACATTTGTCCTTTTTGTGTTTACACCAGTTCGGCGGATGATATGAAGACTGGCATGAAAGTGGCGGTAAAGAAGCTTTCCCGGCCGTTTCAGTCCCTCATCCATGCCAAGCGCACCTACAGAGAGCTCCGCTTGCTGAAGCACATGACGCATGAAAATGTTAGTTGGCCGCTGTGACTGCTTTGTTTCTCCCATGCGTTGATTTGATAGGACAACTCTTGTTTGTGCCATTGCTTGCAGGTGATTGGCCTCTTTGATGTTTTTAGCCCTGCTACCAGTTTGAAGGAGTTCACAGATGTGTAAGTCCAGTGTATTAAAAATCATATTTCTGTATGTCAGTTCCGTGCTTACAGAGTCTGGGAATAGTGGTGCTCATGACAGAATGTAACTTGACATCTTTTGTTATTCTTGTCAATGTGTCCAACAGGATTCAGTATTCCCTTTCAAAGCATGGCCCCAACCACAGCAAGCTCCTCGTAGTCTTCATTGGTGTACCACCTTTTGTTCAACTGCTCAACATTTGCCTTCTGTTGTTACAAAACTGACTTTTAAAGCATTAAGGCAAACATTCTTACGTAGGACACTATTTTACACTTTCCATGACTATTTACCAGTTGTTTTGGTTCATAAAAGAAGGTGCTTTGGACTCCAAAATGCAAGCAAGACAATAAAAGGGGGTCTCATTGTGGACGTTTTTGAAGACGAAGGCTTGAAGGCTTGTTTGGATAAACGCTGATAGCTTTGTCTAAACAACCGAGTCCAGCAAGTAAAGACTGAAAACATCCTGTCTCCCCCTCTCACCATCACTAAAGGGGTGCCACAAGGCTCCATTTTAGGCCCAACGCTGTTTTCCATCTACATGGCAAACCAACTGGCAAACCAGTTACAGGAGTGTGATGACAAGCCAATGCTAGAGAGCCTTTGAAGGAGGATGGAGTGATTTACAGAATGTTCAAGATGGCGCCCCCCGAGTGCGAGCTAGTTATGGCAGCTTCGTATCTTCTCCAGCGTTTGTAGTGTGTAGTTGGTAGTGAGCGACTGGAGATCCCAGCAGAGATACGGAGGAGGAGTGGCTGCATAGCAGGAGTATGGTATAAAGGTTGCTGTAGAAAGACCATGTTTACCACCTGTCGTCATGGGGAATGTGAGATGGAAGAGTTAACGGCACTAACCCTGTTGCAGAGATACAGCCATGAGTGCAGCACGATTACACTGAATTATGGAATTATGAATGAATGAATGATATGCCTTTATTCGTCCCTCAGTGGGGAAATTTGCATGGGGGGAGAAGGGCGGGACATTATATAACATTATATTAACATTATACATCTTTTTATATTTATTTCTATTTATTTATGTAAAGGGAGATCTATTTATTTATTTAAAGGGGACCTACAATGCTTTTTCCACTTCTGACCTATAAATGTAGTTAGAATGTTGTATTCTGGTGTTAAACCATGCCAAAGTTTCAGATGATGAGGTTTGGGCATTTGGAAGTGAGCCCTGAAAGAAGTTTGGGATGAACGCTCGATTTCAGAGTTTTTGTAGAAGTAGTTTTGTCTTCATAGAAGTCACAGGCTCTAGTCTGTGGTAAAAGCTGTTACCTGTGCATGCTGAGCGTGACCAACCACAGCGGAGTGGGCGTGCCCGGAGGTGGGCTGTGGGTGGAATAAATTAAACGACAGTTTTGGAAATACCACAGGAATAGGTGCAGATTCTGGAAGATCTAGAAAGCTTTCTTCGCGGGTTATCGTGTGTAGCTGCTCTACCAGAGTCAACAAAGGGCCGAAAATGATAATAGGTCCCCTTTTAAAAAGGAGAATATACTATATACATTTGTACTAGATCCTTGCCTTGTAAACATACTGTTGGTGTCTAATTGCTGCTACGGTTTCCTACCACACTTCCGTAGTTGGGTTGCTTGCTTTTTAGTTTTGTGAAATCGTGTACCTACTTTGCTGACACATACATAATTACTTGTTAAGAATTGGGAAGTATGGCAGCTAGACCTTGACTCAATCTCTCTGTGTGTGTCTGCACACTGAGCCACTTTTATGTCGATCAAACCGAAAATGCTGGCAGTTTGGGTGGACACCCACAGCAAGAATCTTCTTTTGCCAAACAAAATGAAATTATTTCTACCGTCTTCATGTTGTACGTTCCAATTGTCTCCATATGTTTTGCTAAAGTGGTTTCCGGCATTAGCCTGTCCACTGTTCTACTCAGGACAGTTTAAGTCCAAAATATGTGTCACTGAGAAGGGAATGAGTAAACCTTTTTGCATTGATCCTCTGCATGGATTGTTAAAGGGGACGGACCATAAGGTTATGCTCGTGTATTGAGGTGTGGCAACATGGCAATATATGGAGTTTATTTCCATTTATTGTGTGATGAATTAATTCATCTTCTCAGGCCTAGCGCCCACAAGACATTTGTCATCTTTAACCTTGTGAGATCATGTGACACGAGATGATTTTACATGTAAAGGCTCACGCAGTGGATGCCATGATGAAAAAAATATGCATAGGGAAAGGCCGCTTGAACTAAAGCATGCGTTGTGTGATGTGCATGGTTCTGAAGCAATGTTATATTAGAGGTAAACAGTACTTGGCACATCTTGTGCTTTTGCACATAACCACTGTATGTTGAAATCGAGGTTTTCTTCCTGCTACCATTACATGAATATTCAACAATACAAAGTAATTCATTAGTGTGTGTCAGCATGCACTGACATCCCAACCAACCACTGTCAACATCAGACCAAAACCTTGCCATGTGCATGTTTACATTGGACATGTCCTGCATGCAACTTAATATTCCAACCATGTTTAAGGCATGCAGGTACTGTGAGCCGCTTCCCCTCAGCTCTAAAAATAGCCTGCAGCGTCATCACACTGTGGAGAGGCTGCTCACAGAGCCAACATTGCCATTTCCATAGGGGAGAGGGAAACAGATCACTATTAATACCCTATTTTTCCAAGACTGAGTGATATGCTACTGAGAACAAGTTCAGGCGCTATTTTAAAGTTGCATTGGGCATGCTCTGCGTGGGAATGGAACAATATGTTGTCTGTTCTGCACTGTAGCACGTCCATGTGCACCGATACTGCCATTTTAAGGCCATTTATTTGTGTATGGGTTGTTGCTACATGGCATTCCGCCAGCGACACCAAACAGCTAGGTTGGTTGTTTCTCCTCATTCATTGGTTGTTGTTTACTAATTGGCAGGTACCTGGTGACTCATTTAATGGGCGCTGATCTCAACAACATTGTGAAATGTCAAAAACTCACAGATGACCACGTTCAGTTCCTCATATACCAGATCCTCAGAGGGTTGAAGGTGGGTTGTTAGCATGTTAGCCCGTTAGATGACTCCATCTAATGAAGTACTTCACACTCGTGTATCTTCTTCGTTATGTCTCTCCAGTACATCCACTCAGCAGACATCATTCACAGAGTAAGTGCAGTTTTTTGCTTTTCTCTCATGGCACATGTGTCAGTTAAAAAAAAAAACTCTGTGGTGGAAAAGTGTTTCAAGGACAAAAAAAAAAAAAAAAAAACTGGGGCTGTCATAAATAAAGCGGTAACTAATTTTTATCCTTAGTCCATCCAATCCCAGACATTTTCCAAAAGCCGTCCTTCTTGGTGCCGGCCATTTTGGATGATTTGGACAGATTTTTCAAGGCCCACAAAACATTGTGAGACAGAGTCAGAGTCGGCTCTACAAAAATAGGGAAAAAAAGGAATTTTGTGAAAAGATTTCAAGCATAACTTTCATCATTTAGACCAGGGGTGCTCATTAAGTCGATCGCGATCTACCGGTCGATCGCGGCGTGACATTAAAAAAATATCATCCTAGCATCAATGCCGTCACTTGATTGATATACAGGGCAGCCATTCAGATGACAACTGAATGTTGCCCTTCGGGTGACCAATCAAATCAAACAACGTCTCTAAGAGCAGCAGAACTTACGATGTCAGCCTATCATCCATCCCCGTTACTTGATTGACATACAGGACAACCAGTCAGATGACAACTGAATTTTGACCTTTAGGTCACCGCTCATGCGTAAACAACGATGCAAAGTGCTAAGATAGTCGGCGAATTGCGTCAGATTTTAAGCCCTCGCTAAAGTTTATGGTCACTAAAATGAGTGAAGTAGCTGGACCAAGTAAAAAGGCAAAAACATATCACTTCCATACGGAATGGGAGGTGGACTTTTTTTTCACAATGTCTTTTTCGAAGTGCGTTTGCCTGGCTAACCTGGCTATCAGCAGCTACTGTCCGGACTATGCATCCCTGGCTGATTCAATTCAGTGCAAGTCATCAAAGTAAACTCAGGTAATTACAAAAAATGTTAATAGTTAATTATGTGTGTTTTGCAATATTGGCTCATTTGGTTATGTAAGGTACATCAACATACATTGTACGTACAAATAATCCTCAATACATTTGAAAATAAATAGATGTTTTGCATTTTTGTAGTGGGTAGATCATTTTGACTCGGTCATTTTAAAAGTAGCTCGCATGCTGAAAAAGTGTGAGCACCCCTGATTTAGACCGACATTATCCCTGTATTTTTAGTAAATGTCTAAATCATGCAAATAGTTGTTTTACATTAAATAACTTTTTGGACAAATATAACAACATAAACTATTTACAATTTTCACATTTGCAACTGAACTGTTGAAATGTCCCTCCCCTCCCCTTGGCACAACATGGGTCCACGCCTTTTCACTTCCTGGTTGCCGCTTAGCCTCTTTGACAGGAGGTGTAAGGTACATCAACATACATTGTACGTACAAATAATCCTCAATACATTTGAAAATAAATAGATGTTTTGCATTTTTGTAGTGGGTAGATCATTTTGACTCGGTCATTTTAAAAGTAGCTCGCATGCTGAAAAAGTGTGAGCACCCCTGATTTAGACCGACATTATCCCTGTATTTTTAGTAAATGTCTAAATCATGCAAATAGTTGTTTTACATTAAATAACTTTTTGGACAAATATAACAACATAAACTATTTACAATTTTCACATTTGCAACTGAACTGTTGAAATGTCCCTCCCCTCCCCTTGGCACAACATGGGTCCACGCCTTTTCACTTCCTGGTTGCCGCTTAGCCTCTTTGACAGGAGGTGTTTGGCCATTATCTGGACTCCACCAAACGTGCCCTACTTTATTGTTGAGATGCATCATCACCTCTTTCTGCCTCTTGTGCAAAAAACATAAACCTATAAATACTGTACATCTTTGGGAGCGAGCGGTTGGGGTAAAAAAAAAAAACGTATAACTAGGCCTTTAGTAGCGAATGGGTTAATTAGATTAGAAGTGTGATTAACACATGTGCATCTTGGCAAACCACGCTACCTCCAGGCAGCTAACAATGCACCTCAACTGCCTAGAAAGCCCTTGATTAGAACTGCTCCAAAGATGACCACAACCACATTACCCATTAACCTTTCCTTCCATGTCTTTCTTCCTGCCAGGATCTGAAACCCAGTAACCTGGCAGTGAATGAGGACTGTGAGCTAAAGGTGAGTGATCTGCTTCCGGAGCATACAACCCCCCCTGCTGTCTTGCTAGTTAGTCCTGCTAGTAGTCCTGCTCATTATACTGTATGAGTACTGAGCAAACGTTTCTCCTTTTGTCATGCTCCATCAGATTTTGGACTTCGGCTTGGCACGTCACACCAACGATGAGATGACTGGCTACGTGGCCACCCGCTGGTACCGTGCTCCAGAGATCATGTTGAACTGGATGCATTACAACATGACAGGCGGGACATTAAAGCACAGCAGCCCAACAAGATAGATCTGTTGTTTGACGTTGGTCATTTCTGTGTTGCAGTGGATATTTGGTCGGTGGGATGTATAATGGCAGAACTTCTCACCGGAAGAACTTTGTTTCCTGGAACTGACCGTATCCTTATCATCTGAGTGGCCTGTAGGAGGTCAGATTCTGACATAGCAGGATTCATTCATAGTCACTATTAGATGTGCAGCAGTATTTCTGTGCTCAAGCGTTATGACAGTATAATATTCTGTATTTATACTCTTTACACATGAGGCAGCCTGATGCATTGCACAGATTCGGCCCATTTCCTCACGCTCCTTTCGTCATAGGGCCTATGTGTCTACCTCAACTCCATATGGTCCATTTCACCCCCTCGCTTGTCTTTGCACGAGTCCCATTTCCAGCTGCAGTGTCTTTGCTCAGGACTGTACTGTACTGACTGTACTTCCCCCTCCTTTTTTGGACTAATGGCTGAGCTCAAAAGAACCGACACTACAGGGCGACCACCTCTTTATTTCCATTCTGCTCTCAGGTTAGGCATCAGACAGTAATAGTGGATATTGCAAGACGCCTGAAGACCGCACCACCCCCCGCCCCCACCCCCCCGGCCCTCCCTGTCTAGCGTCTGGTCTTCCTTTAACATCTGCTGGTAGATATTGATCAGTTGAAGCTAATTATGCTGCTCGTCGGAACACCGGGGCCTGAGCTCTTGATGAAAATTTCTTCGGAGTGTGTGAGTTGCCGATGTCATACGAGGTTTTCCAAGCCCAAGTTTGCAACCCCATGGTTGCATTTGTTACCTCCCTTGACAGCATGTTTGCTTTGCTGCATCTCTTCGCTGTGCAGTAACATACAAGACTGTGTGTGCTGTGAGACAATTAGGTAATGGACGCTGACTAGCTATGTGGCAAGCTCTAGTGTTGTGCCTGTCCTCTTTCACCTGCTTTCCTTCCCTCCCCTTGGCTTTGAGGCTCGGGGTGTGCTTTTCAATGTAACGGTGCAGTGCTGTCCAGCTGCAGTGTTATGTTGAGAAGAGGCTTCATAATCAACTCTGCCGCTGTAGCAATACTCCCCTTGACACAAGCTTTATAGACATAAACCAGCTTCAACAGATAATGCGGTTAACAGGAACGCCCCCGGCATCACTAATAAACAGGATGCCCAGCCATGAGGTGAGCACTTTCTTCAAACAATGAGAAGATCCAGCCATGGAGAACCATGGCTCGAATGCAGAGAGACTCGCACACGGCTATTGTCAACCAGGGTTGTCAATCATAAAATATTTAATCGTGATTAATCACATTTTGTCCATAGTTAACTTGGAATTAATGACAGATCAAAATGAGTTTTATTAGGGTTTGGACACATATATATTTTGTATGCCGCTATAGTGTCTTCCAATGATAAGAAAATGATGATACCGGTATAAATGATATCCATGATATAAACGATAACAAGCCCAGTTGGGCCACGGCGAACTTTGGTACTTTCAAATAAAAAAATGTTCAGTTAATACTAAAATAATTGTTAGTTAAATGGATAAGTCTGTAGAAACTATGGGATGACGGCATGTTACAGTGAAGAAAATAAGTATTTGAACACCCTGCTATTTTGCTATTTCTCCCACTTAGAAATCATGGAGGGGTCTGAAATTTTCATCGTAGGTGCATGTCCACTGTGAGAGAGATAAACTAAAAAGAAAAATCCAGAAATCACAATGCATGATTTTTTAACAATTTATTTGTGTGATACAGCTGCTAATAAGTATTTGAACACCTGAGAAAATGAATGTTAATATTTGGTACAGTAGCCTTTGTTTGCTATTACAGAGGTCAAACGTTTCCTGTAGTTTTTCACCAGGTTTGCACACACTGCAGGAGGGATCTTGGCCCACTCCTCCACACAGATCTTCTCTAGATCAGTCAGGTTTCTGGGCTGTCGCTGAGAAACACGGAGTTTGAGCTCCCTCCAAAGATTTTCGATTGGGTTCAGGTCTGGAGACTGGCTGGGTCATGCTAGAACCTTGATATGCTTCTTACGGAGCCACTCCTTGGTTTTCCTGGCTGTGTGCTTCGGGTCGTTGTCGTGTTGGAAGACCCAGCCACGACCCATCTTCAATGCTCTGACAGAGGGAAGGAGGTTGTTCCCCAAAATCTCACAATACACGGCCCCAGTCATCCTCTCTTTAATGCAGTGCACTCGTCCTGTCCCATGTGCAGAAAAACACCCCCAAAGCATGATGCTACCACCCCCATGCTTCACAGTAGGGATGGTGTTCTTCGGATTGTACTCTTCATTCTTCTTCCTCCAAACACACTTATTGGAATTATGACCAAAAAGTTCTATTTTGGTCTCATCTGACCATAAAACTTTCTCCCATGACTCCTCTGTATCATCCAAATGGTCATATGCAAACTTAAGACGGGCCTTGACATGTGCTGGTTTAAGCAGGGGAACCTTTCGTGCCATGCATGATTTCACATCATGACGTCTTAGTGTATTACCTACAGTAACCTTGGAAACGGTGGTCCCAGCTCTTTTCAGGTCATTGACCAAGTCCTGTCGTGTAGTTCTGGGCTGATTCCTCACCTTTCTTAGAATCATTGAGACCCCACGAGGTGATATCTTGCATGGGGCTCCACTCCGATTGAGATTGACCGTCATGTTTAGCTTCTTCCATTTTCTAATGATAGCTCCAACAGTGGACCTTTTTTCACCAAGCTGCTTGGTAATTGCTCCGTAGCCCTTTCCAGCCTTGTGGAGGTGTACAATTTTGTCTCTGGTGTCTTTGGACAGCTCTTTGGTCTTCGCCATGTTACAAGTTAAAGTCTTACTGATTGTATGGGGTGGACAGGTGTCTTTATGCAGCTAACGACCTCAAACAGGTGCATCTGATTCAGGATGATACATGGAGTGCAGGTGGACTTCTAATGGGCAGACTAACAGGTCTTTCAGGGTCAGAATTCTAGATGATACACAGGTGTTCAAATACTTATTTGCAGCTGTATCACACAAATAAATTGTTAAAAAATCATGCATTGTGATTTCTGGATTTTTCTTTTTAGTTTATCTCTCTCACAGTGGACATGCACCTACGATGAAAATTTCAGACCCCTCCATGATTTCTAAGTGGGAGAAATAGCAAAATAGCAGGGTGTTCAAATACTTATTTTCTTCACTGTAAATCCATAGTGGCCTTCTATAAAGAGAGATTATTGACAGAAGATGATGATGATGCCAGTCACAGTGAAGCCATGATAACACCTGAAGCATGTTCATCGTCCCTTGTCTGCTGACATACTGTTCTAGCGTTTTTGCAGAACACAGTTTTGATGCATTCTAAACCCTTTTGTTTGGAATTTTGGCTTTGCACAACATCTTTCGGAACTCATAACATTTAACTCTGCACTCACTTTGATGGAATTGCTAGACAATAATAACTAGAATTGGTGTCATTGGTCATTCATTGGGTCGTACGGTATATACCCTCAGTTATGTCTGGACGTCCTGCTATCAAGGCTCACGGAATTTGTTCCAACAGCAACAAATGATGCATGAAATGTGTGTGTATACTGTGGGACAAACTTCTCTGCGAGTGTCCAACATGTAGCTGCTTGTGAGCGTTGTACTGAACTGTCGGTATGTTCCCAGGCCAGGAACTACATCAGCTCCTTGCCACACATGCCAAAGAGGAATTTTGCTGACGTGTTTATTGGCGCCAACCCGCAAGGTGAGATTGGAGAAAAACAGCCCAACAGTTCTTTCTATTACTGAATTGTTAAACGTTAGACAGACAAATGCTTACATTTAATACCAGAAAATCTGATGTATTTAACCAACCATCTTTATATTTTTTAGCTGTCGACCTTCTTGAGAAAATGCTGGTTCTGGATACCGACAAGCGCATCACAGCCACAGAGGCTTTGGCACACCCATACTTCACTCAGTACCACGACCCAGATGATGAGCCAGAGGCTGAGCCGTATGACCAGAGCTTTGAGAGCCGTGACTTACCAATTGAAGAGTGGAAACGTATGTCATCATTCAACCATACTAAGCAGAGGTCTTTGTATTCAGGGTGGCCCGATAATACTTTCCATGTACTGTACTGATACAGCACTTTGTGTAACAGCCCCTGTACTCATTTGATGCCGATACCAACCTTCTTTTTTCCTTTCTTGCTCTAGACCACGGGTGCACACACTTTCTCTTATGAGCTACTTATGACGCGACTGAGTCAAAATGATCTACCACCTACTAAAAATGCAAACCACTTTATTTATAAATATATTGAGAATTATTTTTATACGTACAGTATAGTATGCTGATATACCTTGTATTACTGCATCAAACTATGTTACACAATACAGCTCCGTAATTTTTTTGTCATGACCTTACTCTGATGACTTGCACTGAATGGAATCAGCCAGGGATGCATAGTCCGCACAGTAGCTGTGATTTTACTTCCTTCACCTTTCTCCTTCTCAGCTCGCTTTTCGGAGCGAACTCAGTGTCATAGTTTTTATGAACAGTCCGAAAATGGCGCTCCACATTTCCCTTCTTCGGTACAGCAATTGTAGACGGACAGATGAGGCAAACGCACTTTGAAAATGATATTGTGAAAAAGAAGCCCTCCTCCCACTCCGTATAGTAGTGGTAGGTCTTCGGCTTTTTACTCATTTTTATCCCCTTTCTTACTTGCGAGCTTGCTAGAGTTTTGCAGAACTTAGCGCAGTTGTATGTGCATGCACAATGCGCATGCTACCCACAATTCCTCGACGCAATCGACGTAATGGGCACCCCTCCTCTAGTACAATGCTTAATACAGAGGAAAACACCCCATGTATATACTGTGCAGCACAAGGAAGGAAAAAATCTAATGTTAAACATCATTTGCATGCTAGTTTGGCTGATTTCAGGGGTAATATTTTTTCCCCGATATTTGATCCAGTTAATTTGGCCAGGATCGGGCTGAGACCGATGCTCTGCATGCGATCGGACCATCCCTAGCTTCTAAACTGAGCAGCAATAAAAACCACAAAGAATGTTGAAATTACAACTTTGACAACATGCTCTTTGTTACTTGCAGGATTAACCTATGAGGAAATGTGCAGTTTTGAGCCGCCGATCTTTGATGGGGATGACATGGAGTGACGAAGTGCCTCCTTACCAGTACACCGACAGCATCGGACAATTTGTACATTTGTATTGGTGTTACACTCCCAGACACGGCGCCAGACTGCTTGAACTGTTGTAACTAGCAGAGGAAACACTGAACCACTAATTGTGACCTCTCCTTGACCTCATTGAAGTGAATGTTGATTTACCTTTTGACATCACTGTGACACTTGGATGCTGAAAACCTGGACCCATAGAGCTGTGCTACTTTGTCTGAAGGGTTCTGTTGATACGTAAGCATTAGTGTTACGCAGTCGAACGTGGAAAATCGAAAGCCTGCCATTGTCCTAACGATAACTGAAATAATTTGCATTAGACCAGAAATATTTCAAATACTTGCTATAACTGTTGTTTCCAAAGTTGCAAGCGATGTAGGGTGCGTGCTCTTCAAAAAGGTACCCATCATAGAAGGCTATTAAAGCATGCATAGTTAGCTCAGGAATATGTACATGTGCCACATTTAAAGCTCTATTTGTTACTTTTCATTATTTGTCATTTGTCTGCAAGATTGTGTGTGGTTTACTGATATTTTTAAGCATCATGCTCCCAATAGAAATACAGTTTCAATTTGTCAAGAGTTATTTCGCATCTATTTATACTTTGTGGAGGGTATTTATAAATTGCAATGAGAAATCCTGTAAGCTATTTTAGTCGGACAGTGAAACAACTCAAGTCTTTTGTCAAGAAATATAAAGACTGTTGTGTTTTGTATTTCTTGTATAGATATTGCTGAATACAATAAAACGTTGTGATTCTGAGTTGTTTGAGATTCCGTCTGTTCCAATATTGGTATGTTTTGAAATATTTCAGTAAAACTTGGCAGTATATGCGTTTTCCTTTCTTATTTTACCCTTTACAACGTCTTATTAGTGCTGAAAATACGGATACGGCCAATATGTTGTGAGCGTGAGCAAAAAAGAACACGGAAGAAATGATAATCTTGGTATGTTTATTGTCGTAAAATTCCAATGTTTTGACGTACGACTGAAGTCGCTCACTTCTGTGAATCAATGCGCATGCGTGGAACATTCGGTCACTGGCGGTGTAGCTAACAGCTAAGCTACAACTCCAGCCAACATGGAGAGGAAAGGTAAAACGTTTGTCACTGAGATGCTGCAATTTGTACACGTTGCATTAGTCAACGCGGCTTAAGTCACTATGTTTGGTGCTTCAATATATACAGACAAGTTGATTGGACACGACGGCATGTAAATTATTTAATAGAACAAGACTGTCACGTACTGTTAGCCGCGGCGGCGAGCTAGCATTAGCCTTGCCAGGATTAGCTAGCCACAGAGGCTGGCTCTTTATGTAGCATACACTGCACCTTTGACATCCACATGAGCATGCCCTCATTCAAGTCGCCGTGCGATTATTCATACAACTATTTGCAGTATATACGACAATGTTACGGTGTCAGTGACCTCAGCACCTGGGTGGGGAGTTTACAGCGCGGTAATGTGAAATAGCCCCACTTCCAGTATCACTTTGATTGACCCCAAAGTCTGAGTTTGAATTTTAATGAAGGGTAGATGTAAATCAGCGTAAACTAAAACACTTGTAGAAGCATTTCTTGTCTGGAAGTAGCTTTGGCGGTTCTTTGGTGTTTAGTGACAGTTAAACTGGGTGTATCGGCTCGCCATGCAGAATCATAACTAAAATCTGCTTCTTATTTTCACAGTTTTGGCTCTTCAGGCGAGGAAAAAGCGTGGTAAAGCCAAGAAGCCCTCCAAAAAGTGAATATGTATTTTTTTGTTGCTGACTGCTATACTGTATACGATGGAAGCCAGTTTCCGCCACTGAAACGTTATCCCAATGGCAAGTCATAATTATGAGATAAGACAGACACAGGTGCCACATTCTCCACTTGGCAAAAATATACAAATTGTCAGCAAAGTGGGTATCCTACTCAATACGAATGCGACCGTGGACAACATTTACACATTTCCCAAAGACACAGAGTATCCCCACCCAGAATGGTGTCACACCTGTGGCACGTGTGCAGTTTGTAGCTCATAATTTTAACTTTTTATCTCATAATTCTGATTTTCCATTGAGATAACTTTATTTCAGTGGCAGAAATGGGCTTCCATAGTATACACAATGCCACCTTGATATCGTCCTTGTTGTTTGACACAGGAGTTGTATTCTGATTAGTGATGTCCAATAATTATCTGTATACAAATGTGATATCGTGTAATATTCGTACCGGTATCTACCTTTTTAATGAAAGCCAATGTAGAGCATGTAGCACAAACACACACAATTAATACTTTCCCACCCCTAAATTATGTGAGATAGGTAACTCAAGCAGGAACAACAGAGCTCGCATTGAACTTACCAGCTCTATAGAAATTACGTGCTTTGGCGTGAAATACAAGTGCCATCTGAGAAGGTCAAAGTAGGGCAATTAATTACAATCTTATTTAAATTAATTAAAATTCACATTTTGTCTCGTCATTAGCTCATAAGTAATCACATTTAATCACAGATTTAAAAAGTTCATGATAAATAGGGATTAGGGCTGGGTGAAATGGATGATTTGTCGCCCAGCCCTAACCGGAAAACTCGGGATGTTAATCTCATGGTGGAAAATGAATTGATATGTAACAGCAGCGATAACTATCAAATATCAAATTGTTTGTAACGAGATGTCAAATTTGGAAATATGGGCCATTGTTTTATTCAGGAAAAAAAATCTCACAGTTTTTGCATGTTTAATGTGAGCGGGATTTTGTCCCACTTTGTTTGACAGTACCTGAACGCACCTTCTAACTTTGTCCCACGCTGCACACTACTACTACTACTACTACTACTACTACTACTACTACTACTTCTACTACTACTATTTCTACTACTACTTCTACTACTACTACTACGACTTAGGGCTGGGCATTGTGGACCAAAAGCTCATATCCTGAGTTGATATTGATATACAGGTTATCACATGGTTTGTCTGGTATCAGGCCAGGTATCATGCCCCCAAGTGTCAGTATCACGCGGGGGCATGATACTGGGCCTGATACCAAACAAACCATGTGATGATCTTATTATCACATACTATTTAATCATGAGCTTATTATCACGTACTATTTAATCAAAAGACCATTTTGTTTCCAGAAAATGTTCAGTTTATTACATGTATTATATCTAAACAGTGTAAACACAACAATAGCAAAAATATTTCAACAATAATATATTATCAACAATCTTATCTTATCAATGTCTGACAATTAAAGTTCCATTAATCAAGTTTGGTTTTTTTGGTGACTGGAGAAGCACTAGGCACTAAGCACTCGTGTGCTATTCTCTGATTGGTTGTTTCACGGGCACGATACCAGAGGCTGATACCGGACAATGGTATCATGGTTAAACTTTATATTTTAACAGTATCACTGCCCTGGGCGGTTTCTAGGGTACAGGGCCAATTAATACTGTAGTATGTGATAAGATTATATATCCAGATATTTTTCTAATATATGTATACTATATATATATATATTAAGTGAGTTCAAACAATATCAAAGTCAAATGTGCATGTCAAGTTGTTTCATTAAAATAAATACTTAACATGAAGATGTATTTTATTTAAAGGTTCATGCGAGATTAACATTTAAAAATAATCATATTTAAAATATAGTGGTCACTCCAAAATAAAAATTACATCAATATTTAGTAGATCCTCCTTTATCAGAACTAAATGCGTCCTATAGCTTCCAATGAGGGTCTGGATTCTGGTTGAAGGTATTTTGGACCATTCCTCTTTCCAAAACATCTCCAGTTGAGTCAGTCAAATAGAAAGAAGTTGGTGCTACTCTTCAGAGAAGATACAACTTGCAATTGGCTACCTTAAATACCATTTGTCATGATTGGCTTCACTTGTGTATGCAGGTCAAGGGTCAATGAGCTTACCAAACAAATGTTGTGTTCCAATAATTAGTGTTAAAGGTATTCAAATCCATAAAACAACAAAAGATCTTTACATCTTTTTATATCGTGATGCATCCTAAAAATATTTTGGTGTTTGCCAAGGTTTATATCACCCAACCCTAATAATAAACATGTTTCATATGGCTTACAATTAGCGACTAAACATAATAAAATAAAACATTTGGCAAATCTACATTCTTTATTTTTTTAAATTGGAACATTCTCCGCAATTAACGTTGATTTTGTCAATACTTACCCATCCTTTAAATGAAAGGAAACTGATCCATTTATCCAAGTTAGTTATATGTGCATTCTTGCTTTGGCGTATCTGGCATATCTCTCATCCCAAATAAACACTATAAAATTTACACTTGTTTTATATTTGATCAATATATTTATACAAGTTGTATCAACACACTGTAAGCACCAATTCAGGCCGACATGAATGCATTTTGAGTTACTGAGCTGTTGGATCAAGGATTGTGTTTGGAACACATAAACTTTACCCGTCTGTGGCCATCACTTTACTGAGTGTTCAAGTGAATATATCAAGTGTTCAGCGTGTTCTGTTATGGTTGGGAACAGTAATGCATGGAAGCAGGTTGCATTAGGGTGTGGTTAAATGTATTACATTGCAGTAACAGAAGGTAAACACCTGCACTTGAGGGCAAAATGCAGAGAAGACAATATGACAATTTTGGTGGTGTGTATGTTTAACAGGCAGCCAGCTAATCCCAGAAGTCGTCAGCAACCCCAACAAGAAGCCTCGCCTCAGGAGCCTGAAGAACCTGAGGAGATCCTTGGCTCTGATGACGAAGAGCAGGAAGATCCCAATGATTACTGCAAAGGTGACTCCTTTATCTTTATTATTCATTCATTCATTTTCTACCGCTTTTTCCTCACGAGGGTCGCGGGGGGTGCTGGAGCCTATCCCAGCTGTCTTCGGGCGAGAGGCGGGGTACACCCTGGACTGGTCGCCAGCCAATCACAGGGCACATATAGACAAACAACCATTGACACTCACATTCATACCTTTGGACAATTTGGAGTCACCAATTAACCTAGCATGTTTTTGGAATGTGGGAGGAAACCGGAGTACCCGGAGAAAACCCACGCGTGCACGGGGAGAACATGCAAACTCCACACAGAGATGGCCGAGTGTGGGAATTGAACCCTGGTCTCCTAGCTGTGTAACCACTAGACCGCCGTGCCGCCCTTATCTTTATTAATTAGACTTTATTTATTCAGTCTTTATCATTGGTGAAATCAGTTTTTTCCCCAAATTCATTTTTTTCCCCCAAAGGTTTTTAGAATTCCTTTTCTTTCCCTTGAACAAAATCCTCATATTTATTGATGCAATACATCAAAGTACGACTTCGGCCAGTATTTCTGTATTTGGCCAGTATGTTGGCGAACCTTTTGAATGGGATGTCAGCCTCTGACACATTGGTAGAAAACAGGCTGTAATGTCCGTGCTTGTGGTTAAGGAAGACATAGACAACGATCCAATTTCACATGCTTTATTAATAAGCGCTAAAACACAATATGGTGTAAACATACTCATACAGCCCCAATTGTGCACATACAGCAGCACCAGCATTCTCTGCTAAACTAAGCTAACCCAGCCAGTTTCTACTCATGCTCGGTGACATGCATTTGGTACCTGGGCCTTCAGTGGGGACTTAAACACTGATTTGAAAGCAAGAAAAGTAAAAAATGCTGTGTGGGGGACTCACTGGGTTACGCAGCAGTGACATTAGCATTGTACCATCTTGGCAGACAGAGTACACGACAGCTCCAACGTAATGTGTGTCTGCCAGACATGGAAAGTGTGGGAGAGGGAATTGCTTAATATTAGTTAGTTAGAAGGTCACAAGGAAAATCCAGCAAAACGGAAATGAAATGACTTGAGAATTTCCCTTGGCTTGTTCCAAAAGGTGGTGAAAATGTAACCTATTCACGTGAATGAGACAAGCTGTGATATGCACAGCCAGCACTGTTAGCACATAGGTTGCGGTGAGTGTGTGTCGTCTTCACCTTGAGTTCACAAATAGTTCATGGAAATTTGCAAACGCAAGCCAGCACAGTTTACATATGCTCCAAACCTATTAGAGAAGTGCGAATGATACATACATTGATGACTTATTTTGTTGTGTGTCAGCAACAGTGGGTATGATAAAAACCCCACCCGTGTACTTCTGTCTGCATGTGGAGTATAGTTTCATCCTCAGTGTTCTGGCAGCGAGGCATGATATAGTCAGGTTTGAGCTACGCAAAATTGTGTACCACTGCGAGGACAAAAACTGTAAACTAGGATTTAGAGTGTGGAAGCAGGAAGTAGTCGATTGATCAAATTTAGACTGCTCTAACATTAACACTGTGGCAGCTGTTGAGCTGTGATAAAAAAAAAAACAGCAACATGCCATATGGGTGTCATGAGACCCCTAATTGTCATAATTCTGTACTCATTGATTACTGTATATTCATTGACGAGTCAACTTCCAAATGTTTTTTTTTTCTTCCAGGGGGCTACCATCATGTAAAAGTTGGCGACCTGTACAATGGGAAATACCATGTCATCCGGAAACTGGGCTGGGGCCACTTCTCCACAGTGTGGCTTGCCTGGGACATTCAGTATGAAACTTTGCTATAAACTGTATTTTCTTATTTGCACTTTTTTCTGCAGTTAATCGTAGTGGAGTGATGTTGGATCCTACAATGTGTGCTATGTGCTTGCAGGATGAAGAGGTTTGTAGCAATGAAGGTGGTAAAGAGTGCAGAGCACTACACAGAAACTGCTGTGGATGAGATCAAACTTCTCAAATCTGTAAGTATATAAGTTAAAAAGGTCTGATAAATTAGTTTGGCTTGTCCAGAGCACGTTTTATATGACCACAAAACAACATGAAGGCTTTTTAAGGTACTTATTCTGGTTCTTTTGTGCCCAGGTAAGAAACTCAGATCCTAACGATCCTAAAAGGGAGATGGTGGTCCAAATGTTGGATGACTTCAAGATTTCTGGTATTAATGGGACTCGTATCCTTTATAGCTATTTATCACACACCTGACTCATCCTAATCTGATTTTATCAGATTAATTGCGGCTTTGACCTTAAGTCACCTTACCTTGGAAGAGGTCTCCAAATTCGAGTTTGCATATGTTGTTTCATTGTCTACAGTATAAGGATCGACCGATACATGGGCCGGCCGATATATTGGGCCGATATTTGCGTTCTTTACTTGAATAGGTATCAGCCGATGCACGCGTATTTTCCGCAGTATGATGTACAGACAGGCATCCCCCGGGCAGCTTTGTGTTTGTCGGAGGACCCTGCAACACACGCAGTCGCGGTACGCCTCCCCCACTGCAAGAGTGGTGAATCACAACAAGGGTACGTTTTCAACTTTTAATTAGCCTCTAACAGTTAAACTTAGTTGAAATATTGCCACCTGTTTTGAAATAGGAAACATGAACGTCAAGTGCATGCAATATACGTGCTTGAAAATATAGTTTAGTTTGTGGGTGTGAAAACCAGGAATGCTGCTGAATGCTTCATCTTTAAAAGTGCCTACCGTTGGAATTAGGGAGCTGTTGATGTAGTTGGAGGCTAATATGTACAACTGTTACCAACACCGCTTTAATGGCAACCTTGGCAATTCAGTCCCATGGTGTTTGTAGGGGTTTCATTCAGCCAACGCCGGGCTGAGGTTAAATGTGTGTCGTGTTATGTGTGTGCACTCTCTCCGAGCATGCACACACACACAGAACCAATTGGAGCAGCCGTGTCTGCTATCTGAGGTCTTTAGCGTGTACAACACGAACTCTTAATGATGAGAGAAATGTTTTATATATCTTACTAAATTGTGTTAGTGTGTTGTGTTTGCGTGTGTGAAGGGGGGGGGGGGGTGCGCGTCACACTGCGGAGGAGCAGTCATCACATCAATGCTAGATAAAACTTAAACTACGACAGAAATGTTTTGCACATGGTTGAATATTTATTCCTTTTTAAGTTGATGATGCCATTTCAATGCGTGTTTAAGAAAGCTGAATCCTACTGTGTTCAGTGTTTACATTTCAATAAATATTTGTTTAAACTTGAGACCTGTAATATTTGTTATGATTTTTTTCATAGAAATTGAGGGAGCAAAAGCAGTATAGGCCACAAATATCAGGCCAAGCAAAATCGTCCATCGGCTAAGGGTGATGGAAAAAAATCGGTATCGGCATCGGCCCGAAAAAAAAAAACATATTGGTCGATCCGTAATACAGTATATACTTTTATTTCCAAATATTTCAAACAGAACCACACTAAGTACTGTTTTGGACAGTAATACATAGATAAATAGATACCCAAGTCACTGCGCTGTGTTTTACCACTTTTTTCTCTTTCCAAACAAAATGTTTTTTTCAGTTTAGGCATATTTGGCTGAAAAATAATATTTCACAGGGTTTACTTCTCTGAAAAAAGTTGACAACAACTGTTATTTATTACTCCTCAAATTAAGTGAATGGCTACAGATATCCCAATGTACATTATTATTGTTCACATTTTTTTGTATTGATGATTATGTTGTATTAGGATCTTAACATTTTCTGTTCAGATGTCTGCATGGTCTTTGAGGTTTTGGGGCATCACTTATTAAAGTGGATCATTAAATCCAATTACCAGGGTTTGCCCCTACCTTGTGTGAAGAGCATCATTAGACAGGTAAGCACAGTCCAACACACATTGTGATGCTCATTATGTGCGGAGGAGATATCACAATATTGCAGCTTCAGCTTGGACTTGTTTTTAATGACCCATTTGTCCAAACCTGCATTTAGATTTATTCTGAATCTTAGAAAAAGGCATACTCCCCAAACACTTGAGTAGGTACATGGTATATCAAGAAAGCAGTGACAAAATACATTTTAGAATGGTGACAAATCATTCTTTTGGTGAACTGAAGGGGGCAACTTTGCTTGCAGGTTCTTCATGGCCTTGACTACCTGCACACAAAGTGTGAGATCATCCACACGGACATCAAGCCAGAGAATATCCTAATGAGTGTCGATGAGCCGTATGTCCGGAAGCTGGCGGCAGAAGCTACAGAATGGCAGCGGTCAGGAGCACCACCTCCCTCAGGCTCAGCAAGTACAAGACACACTTCTATACACTCATATACAATTTGTAGCTTTTCGTAAAAAAAAACCTTGACAGTGATGTGACTAAATCTAATCCTGTGTTTTACAGTTAGTACTGCTCCTGCTCCAAAACAGGTGAATAACTATTTGTCTACATCATTTTATTAAGTACATTTCAATACCTCATTAAGGTGCACACATACGATTATATACAGTAAAGTCTCGTTATATCAATATCGGTTAAAACGAATTACTACTTATTACGATACTATTTTCATTTCCCGGCAAATTTCTAGTCTTTTATGATATAATTAGCTCTGTTAGTACGATACACGGTTATTATGATAATCCGGTTACTAGGATGCCCTTTTCATCTCCCGCCAGCCAATTTGGTCTGCTTATATCGATACAAAAGCAGCTTAAATCAATCTTTGCTTAAGGATTTCAATACCAAAAAAGAACACGGCGAACGGCTGCTTCCAGTCAACTTTATTTTTCACACTTCCACCACCAGAGTGCAGCACACACAGCGGAAAACACCCGTCCTTCGCGCCTACCCCTCCGGGTGGCAACACCTTCGCTATCGATAGTTCCGGGGTGAATTATGTTCCGGGGTGAATTATGTCCCGGTAACCGGTAATCACTACAGCGTAAGTTTTTATTTACTGTAGTACAAAATGTATTGTAGTACAAAAGCATGCTAGATACGCAATCCATGAACTCAAGGAGAAAATTACATGCCATATCAAAGATCCGCCCACTTTTAATGCAGTTCGGTGCAGGATCGGATATATGGATAGTCCGGTTATATCGGTATTTTTTCCGACTCCCGAGAATATCGATATAACAAGACTTTACTGTACTTTCCTTTTTGACAGACGGTCAAAATGTCCAAAAACAAGAAGAAAAAGTTAAAAAAGAAGCAAAAGCGCCAGGCAGCATTGCTAGAAAAGTGCATAATGGACCTGGAGGAGATGGAAAAGACCACTGAGGCACGGGAGGAAGATGACGATGTTGATGGAGAGCCGCTATCTCCAAAGGGTCGAGCTTGTGCTCCTCTCAGACAGATGTCCATGCAAGATGTGGGGAACGAAGATACGGCGGGTAAGAACGTGATGTGACGTAATATGAAGGGCAATTGCGTCCTCCTTTCACCTCTTGTCCAAGTTTTGTCATCCTAGTAGCTTGGTTAGATTGATGGAAAAATGGCTGTCCTCCACTGATGCTTTCAGAGAGCAATGTGAATGCAGATGGGTGTTCTGAGTTGAACTGTAATGGCCATGTGGAGGTGGAGCAAAGAGCACCATGTTGGAGGGAGGAGGACCAACATAATGGCAACACTGGTCCCTCAGAGCAGTGTGCCGTTCCGGATAAAAAACACCAGGAATTTCCTGTCCACTCTATCTGCAATGGTTTGTACCCTGCTGACCTCAAGGATCCAGACACTGACACTGAAAGTGCTCACTGCAGTGGGGTGATGGGAGCAAGACACTTCTCAGCTGAGCTGGAGGAGGGTGAGCTAGAACTGAACGTTTTTCAGGAGGAGGGAGAAGATGGGCCTGACTGTCAATATGAAAGCGAGGAAAGTCTGCGAAACGGTAAGTCAGACAAAGCCAGTCACAGTTGACGCAAACACTAGTTGAGGTGTTGTTTGTTGAGAACATTGATGTTTTCCCTGAGCTCTCTTTATCTGTCTGTGCTCTGTTTTAGGCAAGTTAACAGCAGGATCCCTGCTACTTAACCCCCTTGAGCCAATCAACGCAGACAAGATCAAGGTCAAGATTGCAGACCTGGGAAATGCCTGCTGGGTGGTGAGTAGCCCGATCATGATTTCATGAGATTTCCTTATTACCAGACACAGATTGTTATATGATTTGTTCTGTTTTTGCTTTAGTGGTAACGATGGTAATGACATATTGGTCACAACATATGAAGAGCTTGCAACCAAAAGGCGCTAAATCCAATTTTCACTAAGTTGCATGTTTTTCATGAGTTTAATAGACCTCTGTCATGTGTATCCAAATCACATATTTTGGTCTTGAAATCATTTAAAAAAATATGAAAAAAAGTGATATGAAATTTATGCTTTCAACCAAAAGGCGCTATTTCCATTTCAGATTTCAACCAAAAGGAGTTAAATCCCTTTCTTTATTCTTTATTCTGATTGGCCCAAGTTTCCCATCTATTGATAATCTGACCAATCAGAGAGAAGAATACAATTGGCACTGCACATACAGAAAGCCAGTATCAGTGCACATCCTGTTTTGTTTGTGTACATTAAGTACACGTATGATAGTTACAGTATGTTATGCAATTCAGGAGAACACAAATTGTGTTTTTACAGTATTCTGTAACATGGAAGTTTTTTTATGCCATAAAAGGCATGTCTCTACCTTGCACCTCCAACTTTCATGAGAAACATTATTTTACTTGTACTAAAAAACATACAATGTAATGAGATGATTTTTGTCACTGTCACCTTCATGGTGCAGTCAAATATGAGCACTGCTTTTAATAAAATTTTTATTAATTTAATTAATAATAATTATTTTATATTGTATGTTGAGAATGGCTTCTGTGTTGTAATTATTTTATTAGCATAACACATTAAAGCACCTTACATTCTTTTTCAACAATGCCATTGAAGTTAAAGGTGACTTCAAATTTATTTCAGCCAAAAGGCGCTAAATCAGAAAAAAAATTTTTTTTTAAAAAATATATAAAATACATGGTGTGTGTGCAGGATTTTTATAGCATGCATTTTTATGACCTATATTGATAGCTCTTTCATTTGCAATATAGACTTGATGACCAAATAGATTGATATGTGCGTAGTTAAAAATCATTGATTTTCTCGAAATCAGTCAAATACCCAATACAAGAGATAAACTGTAGCCTTGTCGTTTAGCAAACAAACATATTTTTGCACAAAACTAGAATAAGGGTCTAAGACAACAGCACATCTTGGTTATCCAGCCTCAACTTAATCTGTCATCGGGTTATACAAAAGTGGGATATGTTATGACAGCAGTTACCATGGAGATTTACCCTGTGGATTGGTTTAGGGCTGCCAAAGGATTATTTTGATAGACTAGTCACTAATCAGGAAAAGAAAACGCACACAAACTGGATTTTTTTTGTGGCATTTTAGTATAAAGTTGAAACCGAGCGATAAAGGGTTTGGGAGGAAGAACTGTGTCCAGGATGTCCTCAACCTGACACCAGAAATGAAGACTGGGACATGACCAAAACGTGTGTGGTTAGCAGGTGATTGTTTGCATCGATTACAGCTGTCAGATATGTTGGAGTGCATTTTTGCTAATCGTGAGTTTGTAAACTGAACTCGAAAGAGGCTCCTGCATTGTACCGGTCTGTGTCTCGTGTGTCAGCTTAAGAATTTCATCCCACTAGTTGTCAGTTATCACCACTCCAATCCCCTCCATTTCTGTCTTAGGGGTAAGCACATCGGGGTTAAGGGAACTGATGATGTTATTAATTGTGGAAATAGAACATGTCTGAGCAGGGTCGGGGTGATCAGTGTATCGATCACGGACTCGGGCAGGTGGTTCTGGAAGTGTGCATAAGTGGTTTGAACACGATGCCTAATTTGGAGAAAGCGAGAGACGGGTTGCAATTTTGGTACAGTCTGTAAACATATTGTCTTCATATATGTAGGTCTCTAATTGTAAAAAAGGCCATCATGGTAAGGAGGACTAAATTGGCCAGAGACCATATAAGGACACTTCGGTCCCCGTTATTCACCCTGGACTGGTTTCATCCAGCAATCGTGCTAAGCTCCACCCCCTCATCAAGCAGTTCAGAGTAGTTACGCAGAGAAGTGGACGTTCACTCCCTGATGCAAGTTGGTGGATTAATGGTGTGCGTCCATTGAAACTAACCACACCCATATATCACAGGAAAGAGTGTGTGTTGATTGTGTCAAGCCAATAACGAACATTTAAAGACGTGACAAATACTTGTTCTGACCGGACATCCTTCAGTGGACCTGAAGTTAGGCACCCACAAGTCAGATTGAGAACAACCGATTTTTTTACTAAAAATCCCTCTCCCATTAATAATGTGGTGTCCGACTGAGATGGCAAGAGCAGCTGGTTTTTGGCTATTGGCTCCTTTAAGCCACAGTTTTTACAACAACGAACAACAACAGGGTCATCAGAGGGGAAGTTGTGTGGTCAAAAGTGACTGTAAGGGAATACTTTGAAGATCGGCCTGTATCGTGACAAACTTTTCAACTTTTATGTACTTCTTATGTATTATTGCACTACACATTTGAATTTAACTCTCCCATATTTGTGTGTATTTATTTATATCCATCCATCCATCCATCCATCCATTTTCCTCCGCTTATCCGGGTCCGAGTCGCGGGGGCAGCAGTCTCAGTAGGGAAGCCCAGACTTCCCGGTCCCCGGCCACCTCCTCTAGCTCCACTGGGAGGACACCAAGGCGTTGCCAGGCCAGCTGTGAGACATGATCCCTCCAGCGTGTTCTAGGTCTGCCCCGGGGCCTTTTCCCGGCTGGGCATGCCCGGAACACCTCACCAGGGAGGCGTCCGGGAGGCATCCATACTAGATGCTCGATGTGAAGGAGAAAGCGGCTCTATTCTGAGGCCCTCCCGGATGGCTGAGCTCCTCACCCTATCTCTTAGGGTGAGTCCAGCTACCGCCTGCTGCCTGTATCCGCAATCTCATTGTTTCGGTCATGACCCAAAGGTGAGGGTGGGAACATAGATCGACCGGTAAATTGACAGCTTTGCCCTCCGGCTCAACTCTCTTTTCACCACGACGATCCGGTACAGTGACCGCATTACTGCCGAGGCTACACCGATCCGTCTGTCGACCTCACGCTCCCACCTTCCCTCACTCGTGAACAAGACCCCGAGATACTTAAACTCCTCCATCTGGGGCAGGACCTCATTCCCAACCCGGAGGGAGCACTCCATCCTTTTCCGACTGAGAACCATGGCCTCTGATTTGGAGGTACTGAGTCTCATCCCAGATGCTTCACACTCAGATGCAAACCGTCCCAGTAAACGCTGCAGATCACAGCCCGAAGAGGCCATAAGCACCACATCATCTGCAACTAGCAGAGATGAGATTCTGAGGTCCCCGAACCGGACTCCCTCAACACCTTGGCTGCGCCTAGAAATTCTGTCCATGAAAATTGTGAACAGAATCGGTGACAAAGGGCAGCCTTGGCGGAGGCCAACGTTTACCGGAAACAGGCTGGACTTACTACTAGCAATGCGAACCATACTCCTGCCCCGTTAGGACGGGATAGGATGTAGTAGCGCGCCACCAATCCTGTACTCCCGAAGCACCCCCCAAAGGACGCCACTGGGGACATGGTCGAATGCCTTTTCCAGGTACACAAAGCACATGTAGACTGGTTGGGCAAACTCCCATGCGCCCTCGTGAGGGTGTAGAGCTGGTCCAGTGTTCCAGGACCAGGACGAAAACCACATTGGGCCTCTTGTAGCAAAGGTTCGACCAATGGTCGTACCCTTCTCTCCAGCACACTGGAATAGACTGTCCCAGGGAGGCTGAGGAGTGTGATCCCCCTATAGTTGAAACACACCCTCCGGTCACCCTTCTTGAAAAGTGGGACCACCACCCCGGTCTGCCAATCCAAAGGTACTGTTCCCGACTTCCACGCAATGTTGAAGAGACGTGCCAGCCAAGACAGTCCCTCAACATCCAGAACCTTGAGGAATTCTGGGCGGAACTCGTCCACCAGCCTCGGGCACTCAAACCCCTCCACCACGATAAGGTGGTGGTTCACAGAGGAGATTTATTTATAGGGGAGATTTGTATATTTATTTATATATTTGATCTTATTCTTTTTTTCTCTCCTTTCTGCCTTTCCTAGGATTAGTTGTTGCATGTCCCTAAATGTATCTCAGCACACACTAAATATAACTATAAAACTATAATTGTCATTTCTTTGGGGGGGGCACCTTCAGTTGTGTGCCTCAGCTTCATTAGGTGTTTCGGCCTCTTATCACAATACACCTTCTGCCAAGGTTGGCCCACCACAGGCTGATGAACACCTGGGTGTGTGTCGCATGGTGGCACCTCGTAGTCATCTATCGAGACGCCCATGTTGTGTCCCTACGCTTCAACCATACGCTTCAACCATATGCTTCTGCTGCATTAGCCAGTTCTTTAATTGCTTTCTGTGGGGGCTGTCTTCTGATCCCAACTTCCTTCAGGAGCCTTGTGGAGGTGAAAGGGGACCTATTATGCTAATTTATCTACCCTTTGTATTGAGTTGTGTACTCTTATAGAGCAGCTACACACAATAACCCGCACAGAATTTTGTTCCGATTTTTTTTTTAATTCAAAGCAGAAGCTGCACCTAATTCCATAATCTACACCGGGGGTGCTCATTAAGTCGATCGCGATCTACCGGTTGATCGTGGAGGTGGTACTGGGCGATCGCTGGGCGATCGCTGGGCGATCGCTGGGCGATCGCTGGGCGATCGCTGGGCGATCGCTGGGCGATCGCGGCGTGACATTAAAAAAATATCATCCTAGCATCAATGCCGTCACTTGATTGATATACAGGGCAGCCATTCAGATGACAACTGAATGTTGCCCTTCGGGTGACCAATCAAATCAAACAACGTCTCTAAGAGCAGCAGAACTTACGATGTCAGCCTATCATCCATCCCTGTTACTTGATTGACATACAGGACAACCAGTCAGATGACAACTGAATTTTGACTTTAGGTCACCGCTCATGCGTAAACAACGATGCAAAGTGCGAAGCTAGTTGCGTCAGATTTTAAGCCCTCGCTAAAGTTTATGGTCACTAAAATGAGTGAAGGAGCTGGACCAAGTAAAAAGGCAAAAACATATCACTTCCATACGGAATGGAAGTGGAATTTTACTGACTGATGAACATTTGGAAGTGTGCTTGAGGCTGGCTATCAGCAGCTACTGTCCGGACTATGCATCCCTGGCTGATTCAATTCAGTGCAAGTCATCAAAGTAAACTCAGGTAATTACAAAAAATGTTAATAGTTAATTATGTGTGTTTTGCAATATTGGCTCATTTGGTTATGTAAGGTACATCCACATACATTGTATGTACAAATAATCCTCAATACATTTGAAAATAAATAGATGTTTTGCATTTTTGTAGTGGGTAGATCATTTTGACTCGGTCATTTTAAAAGTAGCTCGCATGCTGAAAAAGTGTGAGCACCCCTGACCTACACCTATTACAGCTGTATTTCCTTGGATTTGTGCTTCCCGCCAAACGGTCTGTTTTACATTATTTCACCCACAACAAAGCCCACTCCCCTGTTATTTGTCATGCGCCCAAAGTGGATATAAGGGTGATAACTAACACTATATTCATTCTATCTACATTTTATTCTAACAATAAATACATGTGCTGTACAATTTGAGAAGTGTATTTCATGATACGGCTACAGCTTTGTAGCTTTTTATACAAGACTCTGCTGAATTTTTATATGGTCATTAAGGATCGACCGATACGTCAGCCGGACGATATTTGCGTTCTTTACTTGAATCAGTATCGGGCGATACGCACGTGGGTTTGCCGATATATTTTTCCGCCACATAATTTACAGACAGGTATCCGCCGGGCAGCTTTGTGTTGACAGAGGACCCTGTAACACACGTAGTCGCGGCACCCCGCCACCACATCATAACAAGGGTACATTTTCAACCTTTAATTAGCCTTAACAGTTAGGCTTAGTTGAAATATTGCCACCTGCTTTGAAATAGGTAACATGAATGCCAAGTAAAGAATAAGCTTGCTTTTTACACCATACATAGCCCTTCACATTTCACTGGGTGACCGCTAGGCATAACAGTTTAAGTCACAATTTGTGACACCACAACAAGAAATCCCAAAAACATCACATACCAACGCAACAGACGAATAAAAGCACTCTCACTAGCTGAGCAGACCAAGAATGAACAGCTATACAACTTTAACTACAAACTGACAAACTATTTACATCGACGGTGCCGCAAAGCACGCTGGGAACCAGGAAGTGCTCCCAGCGATGCTACAATATAGTTTAGTTTGTGGGTGTGAAAACCAGGAATGCTGCTGAATGCTTCGTCTTTAAAAGTGCCTACCGTTGGAATTAGGGAGCTGTTGATGTAGTTGGAGGCTAATATGTACAGCTGTTACCAACACCGCTTTAATGGCAACCTTGGCAATTCAGTCCCATGGTGTTTGGAGGAGTTTCATTCAGCCAATGCCGGGCTGAGGTTAAATGCGTGTTGTGTTATGTGTGTGCACTCTCTCCCAGCACGTACACACGCACGCACACACACACACACAGAAGGAATTGGAGCAGCTGTGTCTGCTATCTTTAGCATGCACAACACGAACTTTAATAATGAGAGAAATTTTTATATATCGTACTAAATTGTGTCAGTGTGATGTGGAGGCGGGTGGGGGGGTGTGTGTCACACTGCGGAGGAGCAGTCATCACATCGATGCCAGATAGAACTAGAAATGTTTTGCACATGGTTGAATATTTACTCCTTTTAAAGTTGATAATGCCATTTAAATGTGTGTTTAAGAAAGTTGAATCCTACTGTGTTCAGTGTTTACATTTCAATAAATATTTGTTTAAACTTGAGACCTGTAATATTTGTTATCTTTGTAATTTTTTCCTATAAATTGATGGAGCAAAAGCAGTATCGGCCCAAGCAAAATAAGAGTGATGGGAAAAAATCAACATCGGCCGGACAAAAAACATATCAGTTGATCCCTAGTTTCTTCCCCAGAAACTTGCAGTAACTCTTGATTGCCATCTCTGCCAATGGCAGACGATGCCATGACCATTGGCTTGTTGTCCAACCACTTTATGACTGCAAGTTCAGGTGTGTTTCATCTCTTCCTTTATTTTGGAAGGGCTTATTCCCTTTGCAGTCTTTTGGAATCCAGTCATTAGTCTAGGTTCCAGTCTCTGTCATCCCTTTGTCATCAGGGTGTCAAGGAGGTTTGACCAAGTACTGTGAAGGTAGTCTTTCCTTGGTTGACCACAAAGTCCAACATTAGACCAGTTGGTGCAGCCAAGACACCTTCAAACCAGTTGGTTTTGGTTTGCCCGGAAAATACTGGTGCACTGGCATTGACCAGTAAGGAACCATTTGCCTGTCAATGTACAATTTTCATTTTCTTGGCAGACTCTGACACCCTTGCCTTACTTTGGTCAAGATGGGCCTGATGCTCCACAAGAGATCTCTTATTTTATCCTTATGTGAAATATTAAGGTTCTAGATGATCTTCATGAACTAACTACAAATGTCCACTGCTGAGGAAAATTTTCAACACTTAAATCCTAGGCTCAAGTTGTAATAATTCAAACAACACTTTAGTGTTTTCTTACGAGACTGTTAGAAAACATGCCAACCACATTTCAAGCCAAAATTTGTTGAATAAAAAGTATTAAACACTTACTTTTCCTCTTCTCATAAAATGAGCTTGCACTGAGGGAAGCTATGAAAGCTTTGAATGTCCTCTACAGAGCACAAAAAGAATTAACTCTGTTGTGTTTAGTGGGTGGGAGATATTCAAGTTTACAAATCTGTAGAGGAGTCAGGAGGATATATCCCAACGACCATAGCGCCCAACCCTAATAACTTGTAACCAAATGAATTGAGGCCATTATATCATCAAAGCGGTTCCTCCACATTGCACCTGACATGCCCTCATTGTGTACATCGCAATCAACTAACCAGTATATGTGTCTTCTTGGGACAAGGCTGTATCCACTTGCAATAAGGAGCTCTTAGAAGGTGAGGAGCTCATCCATACATAGATTGACTTGCTTGTCCCTTAGTCTGAGTGTAGTTGAGGTTGGACATTTCAACTGTGAGCTGTGTGGTTGGATACAAAAAGAAAAAGATCCACTGGATTGGGAAATCTTAGCTTTACATATTCTGTAGAATTTGGTCTGCATACTGTGTATTCCAGAATAACGGCAGTGGAAGGCCTCTTGAATCACAATCTTTTTTTTTGACCACCACAATTTTGCCTTTGGTTCTTCTGGGTGACTTGGCTGAACTCTGGCATAGAGGCTCTTGTGTCTTCTGCTTGGCCCCTGCGGAGGCTAGAGGCCCTTGGGTCTTCTGTCTGGACTCCCTGGTGCTTAGAGTCCTTTTAAGCTGGCCTTCATTGTTAAGGTGGGGGTGTTGGAACAAGGGACGGGGGAAGGAGGTTGAAGAGGGGAATGAGGTGTGGTGAAGGAGAGGCCATCATTCCAATCATGCTGGGTTTGCATAAATTCTGCACATGTATTCAACAGCCTTGCTGGCGAATGGCCTGTTTCCCCCTCATGGTCCATGTCAGACTCATCACTGTCACAGCTGAGTACAGCATCTTTTTCATTTTGAGGGATGATTGCAATGCTGCATGCCTTGTCTGGGAACTTATTTTAATCCAACAAATCAATAACTTCCATCCATTGACAAAGTAAATCTAAAAGAAATAAGTTTTCCTGGGGTGTGTGTGTGTGTGTCTGTGTGTAAAATTAAGTAGAAAGTTAGATAGCAGCAGAATATAAGGTTTTAGCATGTAGCTACGATGGGCTATCCCACTGGTCAGTATTGTTGCCAATGACATGTTTGTGAGGTCTATGATCACATTAAACAAAGTTGAGTAATTGTTGATGCATATATCAATCGTAGACGCCTTAAACATGATGTGTACCAAAAACCTATGTGCAATCTTTACTAACCCTTTCTTTGGACGCTTTTTTGCTGCCATTTTCTTCTTTGCACAAACGGGAACTAAATGGCTCTGGTCATGTGAAAATTTAAACAAGCGTCAAATATTTCATTGAAACCCCTTATTATTTCAATATCTCCTGCAAATTCATTGATAGATCATTCAGTAACATTTTTGTGGCCTTCAAATGAAGCACTTTTTTTCGGCCGCTATTGTGACTGATGGGATTAAATGGAATATGAGTAAGTAGGAAGTTAGATCTCTGTTTATGCTAATATAAGCAGCTCGTTATCTAGCTAGTAGGGGTGTAACGCAGCCTGTATTTGTTGAAGTTGGAAAAGTATTTGTATTTGAGTACAATTTTAAATAAACACAAATAATAATTACAATAATAATTGGGAATAAATTGACCAATGTTTTTTTGTCATAAGTCCATCAATGAACCCATAAGGACAAAATAACTGCTATAACCTCATGGATGACTGAAATATTGTTTTTCCAACTTGCTGTTGCATGTGTAGCTATAGAGGCCAGTCAGGTTCAGCATGATGGTTAGAGCAAGCCTTTGGAGGAAAAAGGCTAGAATAAGAGATGGAGGAAGTGTTGGGGAGTGTTCATGCCGTGACGACCATTACAATATCATTGTGAACATGAACCCCCCACGTTCAACTCCACACTAACGTACTAACTTAGTTAACTAACCAAATAGCAGCCAGAAGTGCATCCAATTCTACACAGGTTCGCAAGCCTTACTTACTTAACCATTTAAAGCCAATGTGAACGTGACATTGTCAACAGCCTTAACGTTAGCAAGCTAATGCTAACAGAGCCAACAGGAGAATGCCCAACCCCAGAAGTAAATAGCAACTAAATGCAGCCCAACAGAATAATCTCCAAGTCAAACTCCGCTATTAGTGTTGAAAACAGCATCTGAAACCCAGTTGAGGTGAAAGGTAGTGTGCTAACTCACTAAGTTGAGCCTCCTCCGTTGCTGAGAGGAGCAGGCAGACTGCTCTGTGTTGCACTGTCCCCGCCCCGACTGCTGAACACCGGTCACTCGTAGGCTGATCCGGGCATGCACTGCGGTCTCACCAAGAAACGCAGCTTTCTGATAGGATGTTTTCATTGTTCCCCAATACTAATATTTTAAAAAGTATTTGTTGAAATTATTCGTAAAAAAAAAAGCCATTATTCGTGCCGTTCGGAATGCCGTACTAGCTAGACACTTCATCAACTCCCTCTTCATTGTTGTCAAGAGCCACAACGTGCTTCCTTTTCAGGTGCTCATGCATCACTGTTGTGCTGCCTTGGAATGTAATGTCTGTGTTGCAGATATTGCACACTTTTCTCCCATACTTTGAAGCATCGTTTCTCCCGAGTAGCCATGATACCAGAGCCCGCCTGGCATAACTTCTGGATTTGGCAAGAAAAACACAGATTAAAAAAAACATCTGACTAGTGGACTATTGAATAAGTTGTTGACTATTTCATGATTAGTCGACTAATTGTGGCAGCCCTTGATCGGTTTCACCTGACTTGATTAATCTTGGGCTTTGTGCAACCAATTAATGCCAGAGGCTCTTGTTTTGGATTGGTCGAACTCAGCTAAGTCACTTATTTATCATAAATGTCTGAACCCTACTGTTGTCCGACGGGCCCCTGATGACGCAGTATAGTTCACCATTGCAAATAACAAAAATAAACATGATTATTTCAGGAGTAGCATATTTGTGTTTGATGGCTCTAGATCACGGGTGTCAGTCATTTTAGCTCAGGGACCACAAATCTACTTCCAAGTGGGCTGGATCAGTAAAATCATGGTATACATTATAGACCATGATTTTGATATAACAAACATGAAATAAGTGTGGGCGATATGGACCTTAGCATATATAAGGATATTTTTCACAATATGAATCACAATATGACAAAATATAAATTCAGCAGTCTTGTATAAAAAGCTACAAACATTTATTTATTCATTTTCTGCCGCTTATCCTCACAAGGGTCGCGGGGGTGCTGGAGCCTATCCCAGCTGTCTTGGGGCGAGAGGCGGGGTACACCCTGGACTGGTCGCCAGCCAATCACATGGCACATATAGACAAACAACCATTCCCACCCACATGCATACCTATGGACAATTTGGTGCCTTCCTTACATTAAAGCTCTAAAATACAACATGGTGAAAATATACTCATCCAGCCCAACCACACAAGCTAACCCTGCTAGCTTCCACGCAGGCTCTGATGTTTTGGTCGTGAGTAAACACAGACTGCTGTTTCTTCAGATCCGTTCATTCACCTTCTCTCTTCTTCGTGTTCAATGAAAGTTGTCATATTGTCGTCACAAAGACTCACATCGTGGCGACCAAGGTTCTATTCTTTCAGCACTGCAACGTGCTGTGAACACACCACCATAATAGATGACAGGGGTAAAACACAAGGTGGCTGGCTGCACTTGCTCTGCCCTGGTATAAACTGTTATGGTATGCTTAGCAATTACTATAGGGCCATCCTATCATGCCATGGGTCTGGAGTTGTCTTGAGGTTTTTTTTTTTTTTGTATCCTTGTTACATAAATACTTCATACCACTCTCTTTGTCTCAGTGTTCCAGATAAATGTGTAAGGTTTTTAATATTCTTGTTTTCTCTTTCTCTCAGCACAAGCACTTTACTGAAGACATCCAGACACGGCAGTATCGGTCATTAGAGGTACTCATCGGTGCCGGTTACAGCACACCGGCGGATATCTGGAGCACAGCCTGTATGGTGAGAAACTGGATTGAACATTAGTAATTGCATACCATTAAAGTCAGATAGATATTCAACTCATGCACCCTGATAGGGCCTTCACACTGGTCTGGTAGTTCAGGCCTGTCGTGCTCTATTCATTCTTGTGTTGATGATGTTATTGTTGTTGCCTTAGGCCTTTGAGCTTGCCACAGGAGACTACTTGTTCGAACCACATTCTGGTGAAGATTATTCCAGGGATGAAGGTATCACATAGACTCACATTTGCATTCTGCTTTTTTATTATTATTATTATTATCATTATTATAGCTGTTTTTGAATATGCATATTAGCCCAATAAGGCTTACTTTGCATTGTGGGAAACTCCTGTTTCCAATATGACTACATCTCTTAGAGATTTCCCTGTGACCTGGTAAATGCACTGAGCCTAAATGATGTTACAAATATTGAGTAATCATTGTATGACGTGTTACCATTCCTGTTGGTTTTTCCCCCTCTAATACCTGAAAATGGAGACAGGGCCATCTCCTTGCTCTTTCTCTCTTCATCTTCTCATGCTGCACGTCTCCTTGCCCTGTTCCTATGTCTCCTTTTAAGGCAGCTGGGTGAAAGGATTTATTAGTACATCCTGTAGCTAGACTTGATAGTACTCTATCTGTATCTGTTATGTCAAGCCTTTGGTGAAAAGTCAATTGCCATTTGTTTTAAAATGTGTCTGCCATACATGTGCTGCTTATGTCAGACTGTCATTCATTATCATGCATCCCACATGACTTTGTGCCATCTCGTCTTCTCTCCACATTCTTGATGAACCATTTCATATTGCTCTACCTCTGATGGGCCTTGTCTCCAGACCACCTTGCTCTCATGATTGAGTTGCTTGGTAAAATTCCTCGCCACTATGCTCTGAGTGGGAAATACTCACAGGAATACTTCACAAAGAGAGGTACACCGGTCCTCTGTCAATGGCCTACTTTGGGGACAGTGGACGGGAGGAAGATGAGGAAGGTTGTCATAAAGTTGACACAATGTGTGGGGGTACAACTCTTTCAGGAGCACAACGACATTGATGATTGTGCCAGGTTACACAATCCCCAAACATACGCACCTATGTGTGTTGTGTCCCCCCCCCCCCCCCCCCCCCCCTTCCTCAGCCTACAACCCCCACACCCAGAGTGGGCCAATGAGCAGGACACTTTCTCATCAGTGTGTTTGTTGTTTGTTGTCTTTCTCTTCTTGCAACTGTATGCGGCGCCTCTGCCATGTAGACCATATAGCCCTGATCATTGAGCTGCTGGGGAGTGTCCCACGTAAACTCATAATGAACGGCAAATATTCCAAGGATTTTTTCACCAAGAAAGGTAAATGTATCAAAATCATATGAGATGTATGCCCAGCAGGATTCTCTTTATATATGTGTGTGTGTATATATATGTATATATATATATATATATATATATATATATATATGTATATATATATATATACAGTGAAGAAAATAAGTATTTGAACACCCTGCTATTTTGCTATTTCTCCCACTTAGAAATCATGGAGGGGTCTGAAATTTTCATCGTAGGTGCATGTCCACTGTGAGAGAGATAAACTAAAAAGAAAAATCCAGAAATCACAATGCATGATTTTTTAACAATTTATTTGTGTGATACAGCTGCTAATAAGTATTTGAACACCTGAGAAAATGAATGTTAATATTTGGTACAGTAGCCTTTGTTTGCTATTACAGAGGTCAAACGTTTCCTGTAGTTTTTCACCAGGTTTGCACACACTGCAGGAGGGATCTTGGCCCACTCCTCCACACAGATCTTCTCTAGATCAGTCAGGTTTCTGGGCTGTCGCTGAGAAACACGGAGTTTGAGCTCCCTCCAAAGATTTTCGATTGGGTTCAGGTCTGGAGACTGGCTGGGCCATGCTAGAACCTTGATATGCTTCTTACGGAGCCACTCCTTGGTTTTCCTGGCTGTGTGCTTCGGGTCGTTGTCGTGTTGGAAGACCCAGCCACGACCCATCTTCAATGCTCTGACAGAGGGAAGGAGGTTGTTCCCCAAAATCTCACAATACACGGCCCCAGTCATCCTCTCTTTAATGCAGTGCACTCGTCCTGTCCCATGTGCAGAAAAACACCCCCAAAGCATGATGCTACCACCCCCATGCTTCACAGTAGGGATGGTGTTCTTCGGATTGTACTCTTCATTCTTCTTCCTCCAAACACGCTTATTGGAATTATGACCAAAAAGTTCTATTTTGGTCTCATCTGACCATAAAACTTTCTCCCATGACTCCTCTGTATCATCCAAATAGTCATATGCAAACTTAAGACGGGCCTTGACATGTGCTGGTTTAAGCAGGGGAACCTTTCGTGCCATGCATGATTTCACATCATGACGTCTTAGTGTATTACCTACAGTAACCTTGGAAACGGTGGTCCCAGCTCTTTTCAGGTCATTGACCAAGTCCTGTCGTGTAGTTCTGGGCTGATTCCTCACCTTTCTTAGAATCATTGAGACCCCACGAGGTGATATCTTGCATGGGGCTCCACTCCGATTGAGATTGACCGTCATGTTTAGCTTCTTCCATTTTCTAATGATAGCTCCAACAGTGGACCTTTTTTCACCAAGCTGCTTGGTAATTGCTCCGTAGCCCTTTCCAGCCTTGTGGAGGTGTACAATTTTGTCTCTGGTGTCTTTGGACAGCTCTTTGGTCTTCGCCATGTTACAAGTTAAAGTCTTACTGATTGTATGGGGTGGACAGGTGTCTTTATGCAGCTAACGACCTCAAACAGGTGCATCTGATTCAGGATGATACATGGAGTGCAGGTGGACTTCTAATGGGCAGACTAACAGGTCTTTCAGGGTCAGAATTCTAGATGATACACAGGTGTTCAAATACTTATTTGCAGCTGTATCACACAAATAAATTGTTAAAAAATCATGCATTGTGATTTCTGGATTTTTCTTTTTAGTTTATCTCTCTCACAGTGGACATGCACCTACGATGAAAATTTCAGACCCCTCCATGATTTCTAAGTGGGAGAAATAGCAAAATAGTAGGGTGTTCAAATACTTATTTTCTTCACTGTATTAGGGCTGTCAATTGATTAAATATTTGATCAAGATTAATCACATTTCATCCATAGTTAACTCACAATCGCATTTAATTGCAGTTTTTATCTATAAGTACGGGAAATATCTCTGTGGTAAATAATTCCATGTGCAACTACAACTACAACGATAATTACATCCAATGTGGGCGAGTGAGACCTCTCACACTTTTTTATTTGTGTCAGTGGAAAATAAGATTATAGATACTGGTTTTCAATTGTAAATGTAAAAAGCTTATTTAGGAACATTCAGAAAGGATTATTATTAAAGATTTGGCACAATGCACCTTTCCTTAATGAAATGTACAAATGAAAATACCTAAACATAGAGCATTAGTCATAAAACTTTTCATCCAAATTGCAAACCTATTGTCATTACATTTCTCTTTCAAAACACATCAAATTACAGAGAAATTCATCATTTTACTGTAGTAAATATTATTGTATTACAATACTTTAACTATTCATTAGAAATACAATTTTTCATTTGTCCGACTTTTTTTGATGGCCATTGAATGCACCATCCTACTGTTCTCCGATGCCCAAAGGGCTGTATGGCTGTATTTTCCCCCATTTTCATTCACCTCCTATTTGCTCCTGAATGCTGATACTATGTGGGAATGCATAACAGTAAGATTTGATGACTTTGAGTGCATCATTGTGGTAGTTCCATGCTAAATGGCTAACTCTAGCAAAACACTGGTCATCACATTGACAGCCCGTCAATAGCAGCTGGAAGTCCAATCTAGCTGGCAGTTCAATGCCAAAATCATCAGAGAGATGTAAAAATGTGAAAAGCACTGGTTAGTTGGGCCACTTTTATGCCAAGGTAGCACTGTATATGACAATAAAAACAATACCTGCACTGCTCCAGTCTCTGGCAGGCCATGGAATCTGTGATAAGTCAAACACAGCGACAGTAGATACAAATAACTTTGGTCTTGCTCCAAGAGCCATCTGCCAGGGCTTTGAAGCTAACTGAAGCTAACTTTACCAATTTAAATACTCTTCAACCAAACTATGGTGGGGGTCGAGGGTCAAACAGGAGGAGTGCACGTTAATCGCACATGAAAAAATTTGCGGCCGTTAAAGGGAACTTCTGTTAACTTGTCATTAACACGTTTCTTTGACAGCCCTAATATATATATTCCCAATGTGAGGTTGTACAATACTGTATATGGAGGTTTGGTGATATTAATGTCATAGTAGACCTGAGAACTTAAATGATTTCTTAATTGAATAGTATGATCCGGAAGTAGAACAAAAATCTAAAACCAAAGACAAAATAAAATGGCCCCGATTTTTAAAAAGCCTGATCTGCTAATTCTGACCAATACAGATTTTAATTTATTTTTTTAATAACTGTCAGCATGCACCTTCAGTGTTCAATATTATTTTGTAGAAAAACATGAAAAAATAAATACACTTGAAACAATACAAACTTGTTATACATGAGATTGTTCTTTCAAATATAAATTAAGTAGTTTTTTTTAATGCTATGCTAAGCTATGCTAAGTTATGTAAAATATTAAATTGTCAGTTCTTTCAGTCTTTTAAAAACGAAATCAAATTTCCACAACAGGTTACACTGCAGACCTGATTTGAGACCTGAGATAGTGGTAACCCCCAGCTTCATAGAAATCACACGCAGGTTAATATTCCACATACCATTTTTAATCATGGTGTCTTAAAGTGCTAAAACATCACACAGCAATGTAATAGGTAGATACCAGACTACAGTACCAACAAATAATGCAGAATAACCAGCAACTGTGCGAGCTCCAGACATTTACCTTATTTGCCATTTACAACAGCAGTACTGCAAAGTACGCTCGGAAACAGGAAGTGCTTTTGTATAATCCGTATACTGTACATAGAGCCCATATCAAGCGCTGAGCCTAAGTACATTGTCGCTGCCATATTGGATGTGGCAAGGCTGCGCTGTAAGTGAAATACTAGTGGCATCTGAGGAGGTCATATCCTTTTTTTTGGTATCTATGTTGCTGTGTGTGTGTGTATAAACAAGAGGCAACTTCCAGTAATCATTCACATCAGCTATAGAACACAAAGTAGTGCCTTTTAATTAAAAATAAATCAAATCTTTCAGAAAATGACATGAATCAAGGCACAAGAAACACAAATATATGCTTATATAAAATATGTAACACATGAATTATATGGTGGAGTAGCCATCCAAACAGCATACTTGTTTAAGAGTATTGTTACTTCACAACTATTTTACTCATGAATAAGAGCAATGTTACACATGAATTTGAAGTTGAGAGTTGGACAACATTGGGTATACCAAGTTAGAATTATTAAAGTATTTTATTCATTGCCGTAACTTGTATATCTTTCTAAATGTAAAATGAGCTGAGACTGTCCCATGCGAATGCATGGAGAATGTTGTGGGAAACCTATGCATCAAATGGCATTGAAGGTGCTGTCTGCATGGGGGGGGCCTCTAACGTGTGACACAGACAGCACTTCACAACGTTTGACTTTATATTGTGACAAATATGGACATTTATTTGTTCAATCAGTTTATTTAAACCACTGTGGTTAAACATCTGCTAGCTGGTGGTGGGGGTATATTTTCGGGTTGAAAATAGTCATTTGGAGCCAATGAAGAACTTTTGGAAGGATTTTGAGGGTCCACGTTAAAAATAAGTCTGGTTCACAGCTCACTATATCCTACTGTCTACAGGGGACCTGAAACACATCACAAAGCTGAAGCCGTGGGGGCTGCTGGAGGTACTGGTGGACAAGTATGAATGGCCCCGGGAAGAAGCGGAGTGCTTCACCGACTTCTTACTTCCCATGTTGGAGCTGATCCCTGAGAAGAGAGCCACTGCTGCAGATTGCCTGCGCCACCCCTGGCTAGCCCTCTAGTGGCGACCTCAGTAATTGCACCTCTCTTCTCTTCCCCCCTTCCTCTCTCTCTCTCTCTCTCCAGAGACTGCAACAGATCACTTTCCAGTTTGGGCATATCATATGAATATTTATTTCTTTTTGTTTTCTTATGTTGTCATTTTGGAGCTAACGCATCTGTGTGTTTGCTTTGTATTTGCTGGTTCCTTTCTCAGTGCGATGGTGATGTTACTTGGTCGGCTTCTACCGCTATGCTCGATGCACCCACACCACTGAGCAGACTTGTTATCGTACTGCTAGTGACTCATCCTTGTTTGTTACACTCCTGCACTAAAACCCCAAACTCAAGGATATGTAGCCATGTCTCCATAAAAGGACCCCCCCATACAGTTTCATTAGTGCTGTTTTTTCTTATTTTAAACCACGTTTTATCTTCTATTAAACATGTATGATAGACCTTTAGTTATTGTACAGAAAGCTTAGGAAATTGCACATGGGGCGTGTTGAGGCGTTAGTTTGCTGATGCACAAACCTTCATTCAGCAAATGTCATGTTGTGCAATAGTTACAGTAAAACAACAGTAGTAATAGATGCATTTTGCAAAACCCTTTCAACCAATATTTAATTGAAAACTGTGCAAATAAGGTAATTGACAAATGGAACTTCATTTTATTTTTGTATTTCATACACAAGTCTTATCTCTGTTGGTGAGCTAATTGACTAGCAGCGTTGATGCTCGTATCCTGCTCTCCTAGTATTGTTTGTACTATATTCCACTAAATGTTACTCTAAAGGATCTGCCGAATGACATTGTCCACTGCTTCCAAACCTGAAAGATTCAATTGAAGTGAAATCAAGACCTGACTGCTTTAGTTGTTAGACAAAATCTGGATTTGAATGAGGTAACACAAAATAAGTCATTGAAATGAGAAAGTGACAATAACTGTATATTTGTACCAACAAGTCTGCCTTTATATGTACACCAGTTATGTACAGTTTTTAACAAATTTAGCTAAGTGATTTAGCTGGGTAGCTAGCTGTGTTTGAATAAATGGGTGGAAGATGTCTGTGCTTGCTTGTACAGTACATGTACGTGGCCAACTCTTCAGTAATATCTCTCTTTTTGGGAGAGTGAAGAACTGGTCATGTCAGTGTAGCCCAAAAGTAGTAGATGTGTGATTGAAACATCAACACGTTCTAGAATAAAATAGATGTTGCATACTGAACAAGTCACTGTGTCCAGTTTGCTTCTAGGCTGTTGTCGGTTTTGCGTGTGAAGGATCTTAAATGTGACGCTTGCATTCTTCTTAAGGAAAACCTAACTATTAGTTTGTTTGGATATTCAGTGGTAACAATGGAATGTTCTACAAAGCATCATCCACGTCCTGCTGCTTGAGTTGAGGCCTGTTCTCTTCAGGGGTTTTCTGTGAAATGAAAAGATGTTTGTATTAGAAATATGACAAGGAACTTTTCTTATGATTTAATATTCAATCAATCACCAAAGTTCTATAAGGACTGCAATGTAGACATACTTTAGAGGAGGCCTTGCATGTATAGCAATATATAAATTTAATATCCACTGAAAACACATGGCCTTTATCTACTGTAGACAGCTCACAGCCAGTGAGTGGTGGAAGCGTGGTGGTTTGGGGCTGTACGGGTGTTCCCAGCATCGGGTATCTGTGCGTGGTTTGCTGAGGTAAACATGAATCCAATATGTCCTGCGACATTGTGAGGCAGAGCATGATCCTTTTGTGGGCTCGTACGTAAAACATAACCATGGCTGCAGGTCACAATTGTGCCTCTGGGTTTGAATGTCAGTTTGGACTCGTGTGTGGAGGACTTGTATGTTTCCCCTGTGCTCTCCCCTCTTGGTTGTACGCGTTTCCCCCCCGCAGTCCAAAATGTGGTAGGGAGAAAGGATAAACCTACTCTACATCTAATGAATGAACCTATGTGGCATCCCTGACAGAAGAGCTGGGATAGACTCCAGCCTACCTATGACCCAGGATCCATGCATCCTTTTTCTATGACGCTTATCCTCACTAGGGAGGACCCGGGGTGGGTGAAGAAAATAGAAGGAGGAGCTTCATGTCTGTTTCATTCTCTAAATGTGCACAAACACGGATTATTTGACTTGTGCTTTCAGTTTAAATGACTCCTACCTGCCCCTTCCAGCTCAAAGTCTTCTGGCAGCAGTTTGTCCTGGCGGTTACCAAGAGTGAAGGACAGAAAGGCTAAGAGTAGAGCATCCAGGATGCTGATGATGGCCAGGATGTAGGCCCAGCGCACTGTGCAGTCCCCGAGACTGTACTTATCAGTCCTCTGGCCACACATCTGCTTCACCTCCGGGGCGTCCCAGCCATCCGGGTAGATCATACAGCCCATCACCATCAAAACACCTGCGGGGAAAGAAGAGGAAGAAAGAGAAGGCACTGTGTTGCAGTAATTACCCCGTGTGAACACTGATGATGATAAATGCTAGGGCGGGACTTTTGAGCCCCAGCTCCAGAATAAGACCTAAAACGCCCCCATAGAGTTATGGTGCAGACGAGGAATCCTCACCCATGATGTTGGCAAGATGTGCTGTTATGGAAGTTATTTCATGTTAAATAACCTTTTTAGTGAGAGGTCTGACAGGTTCATGCCATTCCTACTAGTATTAAAAAGTGGTTTCCTTGTACTTTATAGTAATTCTTCATCATGCCATCCCCCAGTTGTATGAGGAGGTGCAGATATTTTGTTTAAGCCACACCTTATCGTGTTACCTGGAACCAAAGCCCATGGTGGAGGTGTCAGAAACGGAAACTGGAGACTTGCAACCTGAGAGGTTGAGTCACATTCACCTCTCCACACACAGGAGTGTTACACGCTGACATGATTGCTGATTCAAATACGATGGAGATGCCATGACCACTTCAATTGCTACCCCAATGTTGTAATATCCAGAGTAGAGCCACTATAACAGCATTACCAGTCAGAACTTCCTTAACTTTACCCTCGGCCAGCTGCATCCAGGCACAGATCTTGTAGACACTGCCGGCGTTGCAGAAGAAGAAGAGGCTGAAACATACCATGGTGCCCACTATCAGGAGCATGGACGTGCCCACGAAGAACATGGCCGTGCGGAAGGCCGGAGACGGGATGGAACCGAAGTCCAGCAGGCTTCCCCTGCAGATGAGCTCCATTGTGAGGGTGTTGCCGATGCAGTAGTGGAAGAGACCGAAGTATCCAGCCTGGGGGGTGTTGACGCTGTCCCCTATCCAGAAAGGCTGAATGAAGACCACCACCGTGATGATGACGAAGCAGATGGTGAACACAGCCCACATGACGCCTATGGCCCGGGAGTTTCTCACGTAGTTGGTGTGGTAGATTTTGGCCGCTTCCTGGGCTGGGAGCAGGTCCATTCTCGTATAGTAAATGAATGGCGCTTTCCTGCGAGTCTTTCTGTGTCAGACAACTGTGGCTGTCACCGCTGCTTTGCATCGACCGACCTGTGTGGCCGTCCAGCACCATGGACAGCACTGTGACGTCACACTGCTATCGCAAGGGAAACGCACCACTCTTAAAATGGCTTCCATTCACATTTCTTCACCATCAACACCACAACTCAGTGGTGAATCAGATATACACTTTACAGTCCCTCTTCCAGAATATGATAAATACTTTTTCTAATAAAAATAATAAATAATTATACAATATAGATTTTTGTTATATTTTTATGTATGCCGAATATGTTGAATAATAATAGCCTCAGGAAGGGGTGTGGTTTTACTTGTTGAGTTCTCGCATTCCCTTTCACTGTTGTGCTGCAGAGCTCCCTTCCAAAATAGGTCAAAACAGAAAGCCCTCCAGAATCCCTGCAGCACTGCTTTCAGACTTCACTCATCTCATTTTACACACTACAATAGCAAAGACTTAGGATTGTTCGATGTGGTAACATTTGATATAAAGGATTCCTTTGATGTTTGATGGGCTCCACAAAAGACTTGGCAGCCTGCATGCTTAAATGGGACACAAGCCTCTCGCTAGGTTGCAGCACTCTAAGTCATCAAAAGGTTCCCTGCTCAAGCCAGCCAAGCATGCTAGCATGCTAAAAAGGAGCATTTTAGCAGCACGAGCATGCAAAGACGAAGTCATACATTGACGCATACTACATCGACATGTACGTGGACACATACAGTACTACATCGACATACGTGGACGCATACTACATCGACACGTACGTAGTAGACGCATTCTACATCGACACATACAGTACTACATCGACATACTTGGACGCATACTAGATTGACACGTACGTAGTAGACGCATTCTACATCGACACCTACGTGGACACATACAGTACTACATCGACACGTACGTAGATAAATACAGTGCGACATCGACACGTAACGTAGACGTACTACATGTGCTACATCGACATGACACATCCTTGGTGCCCTACAGGGTAGGGGTAACCTGGTTGGTTCAATTCCCGATTTGAGCTGAAACTACAGCTTTCTACGTTTTAGCATATTTCCACAGTGTTTCAGTCAAGCTTCAGCTTCCGAACGGCTCCTGTTTTCAGAGAGTTTCAGTTTCACTTCAGCCCTTCAGATTTGACACGTCTGCTGACACTGCGTCATCTAGTTACAATTATTACACTACGTAACATTGAAGTTTTGATATTACTGACAAAAAAGCCTGGGAAAGTAGTTGCATAATTGAGAAGTTGAGAAGAAGTTGAGAAGAATAGAAGAGGCAATAGCACAAAACAACTTTTAGAACCAAACTGGAAAGGACAAATAGATTTAGCAAGAATATATTTTTTCCAGGCTTTTGCGGGCTCAAGCCACGAGTTAGATGCAATAATCCTGTTTGATGATCTAAGTGTATACGTGTGTCGCATTCATCAGTCCTTTAAAACAGCATAAGACACACGTCGACTGAAAATGACTTTCAAGGAGCTTTTGTGGCTGTAGGTTGCAGTGGTGTCGATTGATACTCATGCATCAATACTCAGTCAGATATGCAGCCAATCATTCTGAAAAATGAGAGCTGGGAGCACTGGTGGAAGCAAAAAGAAGGCTGAGGTTAACGAAGAGCATCGGCGCATGAATGTCGTGGGTCAATACAATAACAATACAGGGGGTATTGCAATGCTTTGCAATGCAGGGGATCCGAGGGGACGAAACACAAACAAGGAGAAGGCAGGGCAACAAAGAAGTACTACGTGACAAAGGTGCTAAAAGCCAGAACACTAGGACACAAAGGGCTAACACGTTGCCGAGGAAGCAGAGGCAGTGGAGGATGAGGAAGGCACGTAGTACAATCTGGCGACCATGTGAACGGACTGCCTCCTTGCCAGCCAGAGGCGCACTTCAAAAAGAGGCAGAAGCGACAACACTGGCCATGACAGGTTTCACAATTAAGACAGAAGACAACCCTATTTATCTCCAATAATGTACTCTAACCCTTCTTAGAAGACAACCCTATTTATCTCCAATAATGTACTATATCCCTTACAAGACAACCCTAATTATCTCCAATAATGTACTATAACCCTTAGAAGACAACCCTATTTACCTCCAATAATGTATAACGTATACTAATGTATCCAACTAACATGATCGTTCTTTTGTCATTTCCAGCAGGACAACATACTTTCCCTTTGAATCTGCCTCATTGGATGAATCTATTAACATCCAATCAGGACCGGGCTGTGATATATGTAACCTGAAATGGATTTATATCACCGAGAAAATGTAATATCATAATAATTGGTAATATAATAATAATAATTGGTAATGCAGCGACTTTCCCCAATACCTTGGCTGTGTCCAAGGTATTATGGTAAAGGATGGCTTTGCTAGCATCTATCCATTTTCTATACCGCTTTTCCTCACTAGGGTCGCATCCATTGGTTGGTAAATGCTGGCATTACCTGAGAAATGCTCCTTTAGCTGACCAGGGTGGGGAACCAAACCACGCTTTCCTGGTTGATGGCAATGTTCAGATCAGTGATTTTCAACCACTGTGCCGCGGCGCACTAGTGTACCTTGAGAAACAGCCAGGTGTGCTGTGAGGAATTATCCAATATCACTTTTTATAGTTAACATTGATTAATCATCATTTTCAAATATTATGTCAATAGCCATGAATATATGGACCCACATATTCCAATTGCATTTGGTATATTTGCTCAAACGTAAAGAATTGAACAGGGATGGAATATTCCTTTCCCCATCCAATTCAGGTATCTTGTGCCCGCTCAAACGGAAATTTGTCAGGGTGCCTTCTTCTTTGTGATGTTTTTCTTCTTCTGTTGTTTATTGGTGGTTGGCAAGCAGCTTTCGTATTGCATTAGCGCCATCCGTGAAACAGAATCTAAACACTTCTATACGCTATTCACAAGTCCAGTTTTATTAAAAAAAGAAAATATATATCTATATAAAACGTGTCCTGAGTTTAATTATAAAATATTAGCAAGATTGAATTTTATCTTTTCCTGTTTAAATTTATCCCGGGTGCGTTCTTTCAGCGCATGCTCAGATATGACGTAACATCAGATCCAGACGTTCTTCAGTTTTAAAAAAGGGAGGCGAGCAATCAGCATTGGACTGCTAAGCAAAGTTTGTTTTTGTTTCAAACTAAATTTCAAGACTGGACAGACGAAAAACGGACAATACGGAGTTATTCCAACAAGTGAAAGAAAAACTCGTGGAAGCCGGTATCACATGATGTTGATGTTTATGTTTTACTGCGCATGCCCTATTGACTATTCTGTTTGGATACCATTGTTTCCCGAAAGGTCATTCGGAAAGAGAACAAGTGGTCATGTAAAAACGTGGCTACTGTCGAGTGTCTGTGGTGTAAAGACTGGCAGAGCAATGTAATATTGGTCCGTGTTGCAACACCTACCTTGTTCCTCCGATAGACTTATTGATGCACGTGTGAGGTCGTGGTGACATTTTGTATCATTTTTGGTTAGTGGTGTGCAACAAGATTTTTCCAATGTAAAAAACATGCTGTGGCTCACAAAAGGTTGAAAAACACTGGTTTAGATGACTAAAGCTTCATTGCGAAATAAAAGTAGCTGTTGGTTGGAATTTTGTAGCGTAATTGAATTATTTCTGTTTATTCACATCAGGGCTCTACATTAAAAACCAAAATGACTTGCCCATAGGGAATCCTTAAGGTGAGAACTACTTGCCCGAACTTGCCCCATGTAAAATGAAAAGACTGCCATCATGATATCATGTATTTTTTTGTGGCATCACATGAGAATCTCAAATAAATAAAATAACAAAATAAATAATACTGTAGCGTTGCGTGTGTGTTGTATTTCGGGCTGTAGTTTCATGCATGGACGCTGGGGGGCAGTCATGTTCAGCTCGTGGTCTTGGAGCGGGCGTTTTGGGACCAAAGAAGAGGAACGAGAGGGAAAAAAGGAGAAGTTCGGTTGCCCTGCGCCCAGCTAGTTAGTTAAGTCTGCAACAGGCCAGTAAGTTGTTTTTCATGCTGCCTTGGAAATAAAAACCATGCAACGATAGAGCCATCCTGACTGTCGTCATTCTACGACGTTACAATACCTTACACATCGTAGTCGTAGTAAGCAGTGATATTTATAAGTTGTGCACCACAATGAAACATTATTGAATAGACACATTTGTGTACTAGTAAAGTGTTTTTAATCCAGAAAAAAAAGCTCAATGGTCAAACAACAATTTGTGAAGCAAAGGTGAGAAAAATACACAGAGAAATGGAAGCGCTAGGTTTTGTAGCTTGTGCAAAATCAGCACTTGGTATTGGATCTAATCGGTGGTGTTTCATTGTGACCACTTCAAATTGTCACAGCAATGTGATTCACTCACCTGTGCCATCATTTGATTTGCTGCCGCTAATAAAATACTCGTTTTGGAGGCACTGGTTCATCACTTTTTGCTGTTTCCTTCAGAATTAGACGATGTTGGCAGCGACGCCATGATGGATGTTTTTGTAGTCAAACAATCGCTGATTGGTTGATCGCGAACAACGGGTGTGGGTAAAACGCGGACTGTGGATTACGGGCCGCGGTCTAAATAAACGATTCTGATTGGTCCATTGCAAGGATTGCTTTGCAAATTACCACCGAAATTACGCAGTCCGTGTTTTACCAACACCCAAAAGAACCGCTTTAAAAAAACTCTTGGCAGGATGGCATGCCAAAGTGCACTTGCCCGACGGGAATATCACTGATTAGATTTACTTGCCCGAATTTTGTTTTAACTTGCCCTGGGCCATCGGTACATCGTTATTGTCGAGCCCTGCACATATTTGCCTTTTACTTAAAAAGAAAATCAATGTTTTGTAACATTTCATATTTTGTTTAGCATCATTTCTGTCACGATTTTTAAAAATATTTTTACTTTTTTACTTTGCTCTTACTTGAGTAATTAAAACTTTTTACTTTTATTCAAGTAAAATGTAAGGTTACCCTTAAAAAATGTCTCTCTTGATAGTAAAAGTTGCCGACCCCTGGATTAGGGTTAGGATTAGAGGTTAGGGGTAAGGGATTAGGATTACGATTACAATTAGGTTTAGAGGATGGGTTAGGGTTAGGGTGGGGTTAGAATTATTAGGGGTCGGAGTTAGGATTCGGGTTAGCATAGTAGTGATTGAGGATCCTGCAGGATCACACTCAGTGTGTTTACAGAGCAAAAATTCGGTTTGACCCTCATGATGGTTCCTTAGCTAAACTGGCCACCCTGAGGGGAGTCATTTGGCTGCACTCTGGGCATTCTAGGCATAGGAGGTCACACCTAGGGATGAGTCATTAGCTAAAACCGCATGTGGCTCCTCAGCCTCTTTGTTGTGGCTCCCTTTGCAATGCTTGAATATTTTCAAGTGGGGAAAATGCACGTCTTTTGTAAGGAGTTTTAAAAAATGCAACTTTGTGTGAGACCATGAATGCATTCTGACTAGGTTCTGACTGGTGATTGGACGAGCACCAGGATAGGCATACAGGATGCTATTCAGTTGTCTCTCACACAGGTAAACATGAAGGAAAATAAGTAATACTTTCCCAGGGCTATTTGACAAAAAATGAATGAGAGATCAATTAAAAACAGTGGCATGGGAACTTGTTTGCGCCACAGTAAACAAATCAGGTAAGTTCACAGTAACTTACACATACATTTATGTAAGTTTATCTCCAATACTGCACGCCATGAAGCACACCACACTAACAGTGCCCCAAAAAGCGCTTGAAGCACCTTCTCGGAACGATTGGAGTGCTTTTTGGGACGTGGCATACATGTGCCGGATATGGAGGCACATTGCACACAGCCTATGGCGTGCTTTATATGCCTTGTCACGAGTGAAACACTTTCCGTCATTTTAGCTGTAACTCCACAGCAGTGCATCGCAGCTGAAACACGTTCACACAGAAGGGGATGCGAAGCTGCGTCATGCACACTTGGAATAGACCTCCTGGTACCTTGGCTCGCAGTGGGCCGCCGTAAGGTGCTTTGCTTCACAGTGCTTCGCAGCACTTCTCAGTGCATTTGCCAACAATGGTTGTGTGTGCCAAGCAATAAAGCACATCATAAGTGCTAAAACGCTCTTTGGAGGCCTTCTCTGAGTGAGTGGAGTGCTTTTGTGGACGTGGCACACATGTGCCATATATGGAGAAAATTTTGACCACAAAGCCTATAGCTTGCTTGAAATACATTATCACAGCGAGTGAAACACTTTTTCTCATTTTTGCTCTAACTTCACAGCGGTGCTTCTCAGCCACATCAAGCTGCTGCTCAAAATTTGCTGTTAAATTACAGTACACTACTGGCAGCTACAATCGCCAGCTTCAAACTGTTATTTTACGGTGTGCTACTGCGATCGACAAAAACAGTACATTACTGTAAAAGTATTACAGCAGGGCTCGACCATAACGATGTACCGATGGCCTGGGGCAAGTTAAAACAAAATTCGGGCAAGTAAGCATTTTTTTCGGGATTAAAAACACTTTACTAGTACACAAATGTGTCTATTCAATAATGTTTCATTGTGGTGCACAACTTATAAATATCACTGCTTACTATGACTACGATGTGTAAGGTAGTATGGCATGCCATGTTAATATACATCTCCACAATTGTTTTTTTAAGCACAATGTTTATTCAATCATGAATGTACTTTTATTTATCAAGGCAAAGTGCCTAGAAGTCTCTTGACAATCCAGATTTCCATGCAATGTCATGATCTATGTAGGAAAACAACCACAAGAAATGATAATCATTTAATCTTTATTTGAGATTCTCATGTGATGCCACAAAAAATAGATGATATCATTATGGCAGTCATTTCATTTTACATGGAGCAAGTTCGGGCATGTAGTTCTCACCTTAAGGATTCCCCATGGGCAAGTAATTTTTGTTTTTAATGTGGAGCCCTGGATTGGACCCTTGCATCCCGCCCTGCATTTGGATTAAAATGGGGTCCTTCGCCCTAAATATTGCAACTGTGGAAAACTGTGTTTTTAAGAATTATGTTAAATTGTTTTCTGTAAATATTTAAATGAATAAATTAAGTCTTAACAGACCAGGCAAAAGGCAGAACTTGGAAGAGCAGTGAGACAGACCGAGACAGTTTATGAGAGCTAGTCAACTCAAACCTTGACCAGGAGGCTGTTAAAAGCTGCTGCAAAGTTCACCCCAACTCTGATGCTCATACGCGTTGACCACTGTAGCCAGTAAGGATCGACCGATGCATCGGCTGGCCAATATATCGGGCCAATATTTGCATTCTTTACTTGAATCAGTATCGGCCGATACGAGCATGGGTTCGCCAATGCATTTTTCGCACATGATTTACAGACAGGCATCCGCCGGGCAGCTTTGTTTTGCCGGAGGACCCTGCAACACAAGCAGTCGCGGTACCCCCCATACTGCAAGAGTGGTGAATCATAACAAGGTTACGTTTTCAACGTTTAATTAGCCTCTAACAGGTAAACTTAGTTGAAATATTGCCACCTGCTTTGAAATAGGAAACATGAATGCCAAGTGCATGCAATATACGTGCTTGCATAATATAGTTGAGTTTGTGGGTCTGAAAACCAGGAATGCTGCTAAATGCTAATATTTATAAGTGCCTACCGTTGGAATTAGGGAGCTGTTGATGTCGTTGGAGGCTAATATGTACAGCTGTTACCAACACCGCTTTAATGGCAACCTTGGGAATTCAGTCCCATTCAGTTTCATTCAGCCAATGCCGGGCTGAGGTTAAATGCATGTCGTGTTATGTGTGTGCGCTCTCTCCGAACACGCAAGCACACACACAGAAGGAATTGGAGCAGCCGTGTCTGCTTTCAGCGGTCTTTAGCGTGCACAACACGAACTTTAATGATGAGAGAAATGTTATATATCTTACTAAATTGTCAGTGTGATGTGTTTGTGTGTGTGAGGGTGGGGGAGCAGTTATCACATCGATAAATCGATCACATAGATAAAACTTAAACTACAACAGAAATGTTTAGCACATGGTTGAATATTTATTCCTTTTAAAGTTGATAATTAACTTTAAATGTGTGTTTAAGAAAGCCGAATCCTACTGTCTTCAGTGTTTACATTTCAATAAATATTTATTTAAACTTGAGACCTGTAATATTTGTTGTCATTTTCATTATTTCATGTAAATTGAGGGAGCAAAAGCAGTATCGGCCACAAATATCGGCCCAAATCATTCAAGACAAAACCACAAATTAGGTAGTAATATGTAATAGGAGTATAAATAAACATAAAGATCACCTGAGAGTTATTGAGCTGCAGTCTTTGCTGACCTCAAATCTCCATGGCGACCAGTGAGCACTGTTCACCACTTTATTCCATAAAAAACAGATGTATGGTGGCACCCCTAAATAATCATGTATTGGAAAAATATACAGTGCATCCAGAAAGTATTCACAGCACTTAACTTTTCATGTTACAGCCTCATTCCAAACTGTATTAAATTAATCTCTTACCTCAAAATTCTACACAAAATACTCCATTATGACAATGTGAAAAAAGGTTTTTTTTGACATGTTTTGAATTTATTAAAAATAGAAAACAAAAAAATTACATTTACATAAGTATTCACAGCCTTTGCCATGAAGCTCAAAATTGAGCTCAGGTGCATCTTTTTTCCTCTGATCATCCTTGAGATCTTTCTACAGCTTAATTGGAGTCCACCTGCAGTAAATTCAGTTGATTGGACATGATTTGGAAATATAATAACTGTCTATATAAGGTCCCACAGTTGACTGTGCATGTCAGAGCACAAACACCAAGCATGAAGTCAAAAGAACTGTCTGTAGACCTGCGAGACAGGATTGTCTTGAGGCACAAATCTGGCCGGCCTTCTAAACTGAGCGATCGGGGAAGAAGGGCCTTAGTCAGGGAGGTGACCAAAGCCCCGATGGTCACTCTGTCAGAGCTCCAGCGTTCCTCTGTGGAGAGCCTTCCAGAAGGACAACCATCTCTGCAGCAATCCACCAATCAGGCCTGTATGGTAGAGTGGCCAGACGAAAGCCATCAGACCAGAGAATTTTGTTTCTCATGGTCTGAGAGTCATTCAGGTGCTTTTTGGCAAATTCCAGACGGGCTGTCATGTTCCTTTTACTAAGGAGTGGCTTTCGTCGGAAGGACAAAGGATTTTTGGGCGCCTTCACAGATGACCTGACTTTCAACGCTGATCATCCAATGGCCCAATGGGACTCCATCACCATCAACTAATGCAGACAAATACATTTGATTGATGGAAAACTAATATGGGTATAAGGGCCCTATATGTGAATAAGAAGTTCACTGAAATAGATATAGATAGATAGATACTTATATAGATATATATATTATTTTATTAACAATATATTTTGTGCAACTTCATGTTAGTGTGGCATTAGTTGGAAGCTGTCTTTTGTTGTTGTTTAACTGGTGATTTAGATAAATACACACACAGTAAACTGGACAGAAATGTGTTCAATGTATTCATTGCAAAGTCTGTGTATTTTGCTGGATAACATACTAAAGACAGAGCATAAAAAGTTACACTAAGTCTTCATTCAAGTGTGCAACACTTAGCCACATATTTTCTATTGTATTTACGTATATCTATACTGTCATGCTTTCATGACACTTACCCAGTGGAATCAGTCGTGGACAGCAAAGAGCATCAGTTCCTCTGTTCTCTCATTGAATAAGCCATCAGTAACTGGATGATGCATAGAGTCCATTCCCCATCTTCAAATTATCCAGCTTTGTTCTTCAGTTTTGTCCTTAAATACTTCTCTATGCGTTGCCCACATTCTTCAATGGATATCTCACACGCACTCAAAACGCTGATATCAGTTAACAACTCAAAGTGACAGTGACACCCCTTTTGGGTGAAAAGGTAGGGCCACTGGAGTCTTAAATTCTCAATGGAAGGTGCTGGAGTGTCATTGATTTGGTTACGCTGAAGACAGAATGTTGTTTTCATCAAGTTTATCACTTCTGCCCTCTCACTGCCTTGAATTCTTTCTCACCTGTAGATGTTTACCAATTATTGCCGCTTCTGCTCTATTGTCTCATTGGTTTCTTCAAGTGGAGGGTCCGGGTGAAATTGTGTGCATCCGTAAGAATCAGTTGGCCTGTGAAGTTGTCCAGACTTTCTTGATATTCGGTGTCGTTTCAATATCCCAGCCCGATTTATGTTTTCAATTCGTGTTTTCACTTGAGAAAGGAGTGACGTAAAACCACCAGCAATGATGACACCTCTTCTTGTCATATCAGCAAAACTACAGGGGTACTGCTTAACGATGCTTTGGCAAATGATAAGACATTCTATGTGTGTGGGGTTAACATCATATTTTCTAATTTCATCAACAAGAATTCTTATCGTCTGGCGTCGCTTATCAGGAGCAGGTCTCTTGCTGTGGGCAATGGCTGGTTTCATGCCACTTCCTGGATATGTTGGCTGATTGTGTGAAGTACACAGTGTTGATGCTTCTGAAAATGTTGGCTGTGAAGGTGAAGAGCAAGGCAATGGACTAGAGATTAAAGTCACACTTGCCTATGGTGAGTGATCAAGCGAGGCCTGTACATCAAGTGTGACTGCAGTAGATTCTAGTAGAACAAATGGAAAAAAATATTAACACTATTTCAAAAATATTTGTCACATGTGTATATGCAAACTCATGTCATAACATAATACATTTATTGTTTTAAACAGACTTAAAGCTACAGTACAATAATAGAAATTACCTTTGGTAGGACTGTGTATAGTCTGTTGCCAGCCCAAATCACTACTTCATTTTGTGTTCATTCCAAATGTCAGCGGAATGTAAACTTTTTTTTTTTTTTTACCGCCTTTAACTGAACAGGAAAACACGACATTAATAATACTTACCCATTTTGAATGCCTCCAGAAGTTTCCTTTGCTGGATAACAGGCAAGAGATTTTTGATGTCATCCTGCTGCACATACTTGAGGTCCTGTGTTGATTCCAAACCTGAGATTTCAAGTGCTGTGATGATTATCTATTTTTGAGTATCCTCAGACAAATTGGGTAAAGCCTTGAGGATGATGGTCTTTATTTCATCACAGATGGATGACATGACTCTAAAATATTGGGACAGAATGATGAAGAGTTAGCAAAGACAAAACTGAATACTCAGGTAGTGATCAAGGAGCTCGGCTTGACTGACACAGCAGAAGGTTTCCTGCATTGGTGAAGTGTGGTAAGCATTAATCTCTGGTTGACGGACAGCCTGATATACTTCAGTGATGAAGTACACTGCTGAATTCTTATGAATGACAGCCTTTTTCTTTTTTCCCACTACAAGGTCATCATCGTTATGACCTACAATAACAAACATGTTTTTCTTATATGTTGTCCCTTTTACTGTCACCGCATGACTAATGATAATGGGTATTTAGAGGATCAATATTAAGATGAGCAACTGACTGTCTAATCTTATCATTGTAGTCTCCCACAATAAACTCAGTTCCCTTCTCTAACACAACAGGTGGTGGAAACAGTGCACCAGTACTTAGAAAAGACTGTAAAAGCTCATGTCTTTGAGTTCTGGTTAATGATTTAGGTAGTGATGTTTAGGCTTGAGTGGATGGTCCACAAAAGTCTGCATTCTGATGTACAAATATTCAGAACTCTTAAATATGCTACCTGGCCTGTGGAAATGCTTGGAGCACATACTTGCTCCACGATCTCTCTCAGCTGTAAAATAAGCTGCCATACTTCACTCTCTCCAGGGCTTTTTATTTTATCACCAATTAATAATGGCAACATTCTCAGGAAACACCAATGCTGAACTGCATGTCCAGAGAGTTTTCCAGCCCCTTGGTTCACCTCACAAGGTTTGTTGCTGGCGTCATTACCCAGATATTTAATCTGGCTAATGCGCCGATTCAGTTCAACATAAATAAACTCCTTTTCTTTTGAAACAAGGTGGCTGAGATACAATGACAAATCTCTAGAGACAATGCCCTCAAAAAGGTCGTGGCCGAGACAAGGAGGTAATCCAGGCTGACAAACGTGAAAAAATGCCAGTTGATTGAAAATTGAGTCAAATTTAACACCACAACAGCTCCTTGCTTCCCCATTATGACTCACACCCTCAGTGTTTTTATGATATGATGATGGTGTGCGGTCAGAGCCCTTAACCAGAGGATCTGCCTGAAATGTTTCCCGATCAATCTCACAATATCTGCAAAAATGTGAGCACTTACTCACAAAACAATGTTGTATGAACCCAAATTGTCTCCTGCTATGGCACACAGGGCTCCCTTGTAGAGCTGGCCAGCCGGCAGAGTTACTCCATCCAACTCAAGTTCCTTCAAATCTTTCACAAGAGAGCCAAACACTAGATCCTGTCCAAAGTATATATAGCCTTGCTCTCTGCAAAAGCAGCACAAGTTGCATGTGATCAATGCTTGATCTTTTGTAGGGTAAAATATTTGCATGGGTCAGATATACGGCCAAAATCTTGTGCTTTTTCCTCCCGGACCCTAGGGGATTCACAACTTCAAAGGAGTCCTGATACAGGATTACACCTAATGAAGGGGCTGTCTGGTTGAGCAGCAAGTTCTTTCCAATATTTGTACCGTCCCACACATCCTGTAAAACATTTTGAGGTTGTACGCTGATTTTTGCCTGCTGCAGTTGCTCCCTTACTGTCTCTGAGGACAAGAGAGCAGGATTCTCAAGCAGTGTATTGCAATCCTCATCATTCTGATCCCTAGTGCTGCTTGTACTTGCTATGGACTCAAATAGAGTTCTTTCCGGGACATCTTTATGCTTTCTGGACACAAGTGATGTGAACGTAGACTTAACTGTAAATGTTTTGTCACAATGTCGAAGGGCATGAGACAGTTTTGCCATCAGTTATATGACTTGTCAGGTGCAAGAGAAGACTCCAGATTTCATCACACTTTATACAACATAAATGCACATGGAAAGTTAAATCTCCTGCATTATCCAGTTTAGTAACCTTCTTTACATATTTATAGTGAAGAGTGTGAGAGCGAAAAGCTGAGAACTTACTAAAAGTTATTGTGCATCCAGGGAAACCACACTTGAAGGATGCATTGGGCAGACAACTATGAGTCTGCATGTGTCTGACATATGCAAATGTGTTCCTGCAAGTTTTACCACATATGTTGCAAGTTATCATGTTTCAACCCTTCACAACAAAATGATCACAACTACACACAATCTTTAAAATACACTCTCAAAATGTACTTATATTACAATAGCACACATTAGAAGCTGTTATTTAGCTTTTTGCCTCAACCAGCATAACAAGCGTCTTCCTCAACTGTTTTGTTTAAAAGAAAGAACTGGTAAAATAGAGCGATGTAGCCAGCAAATCAAATTTAAGGAACAGCTAAGTTAAGTAAATGTTTTAAGTAACTCAAAGAAAAGCTAAACCTTTGTCCACAGCTTTGCTAAATTAGCTAGTCGTGTTATGCTAGCTTGCGGTGCTAATTTTGACTCAACATTTTCGGCACAAAAAAACTGCTCTTAATAAATGTTAATCCAACACTAAATCACATCATACCACTATTCTGACTTTAGCAAGATCTATTTACCTTCTGGGGTGCAGGATGGAGGATGATGATGATTATAAGCCACACAGTTGAGAGAGGAGGGGCGAAAGCTGCAGGTGTTGCCTCCTCAAGTGCTCCGTCCAGTTTGGTGCTTTCAGTTTAACAGTCCATATGAAAACCAATTCTTCGTTTTCTAGTTATTGTTCCTTCAATCTCAAATTAAAACACCAGTCTTTAGACCTAGTTTTTAATTGTGTTTGATTTGTAATTTTGCTCAGGTGAACAAGTCTTTACAGTTAACTGGAAAAGAAAATAAATACTGTATTGTACCATAAGATTATAAAGCTTGCTATAAAAAATAATGTGATTTTACAGAAGCTTACTTCTGTTCCTCGGAGGCGTTTGACTTTTTCAACTGTATTAATGGAGAACGTTACATTACTGTTGAAAATACCTTGTATTTTAACAGTAATTTGTATTTTGTAATTTGAGTGTATAGCTTGCTTGGACTACATGATCACAGCGAGTGAAACACTTTGTCTCATTTTTGCTCTAATTCCACATCGGTGCTTCTCAGCCACATCAAGTTGCTGCACATATGAGGGGATGCGAAGCTGCGTTGGCACACTTGGAATGAGCTTCCTGGCACCTTCCGCTGGCTCGCAGTGGGCCGTAACATCCTTCGGTCACCATTTTTTTCAGAGTGAATAAAGTGCATTTGCGAACAATGGTTGTGTGTACCAAGCAATAGAGCACATCACACTAAATGTGTTCCATAAGTACCAAAACGCTCTTCGGATGCCTTCTCTGAGTGAGTGGAGTGATTTTTTGGACGTGGCACACAAGTGCCATGAATGTAGAAAATTTTTACCACAAAGCCTATAGCTTGCTTGAAATACATTATCACAGCGAGTGAAACGCTTTGTCTCATTTTCGCTCTAACTCCACAGCAGTGCTTCTCAGCCACGTGAAACTGCGGCATATAGTATGGGATAAGAAGCTGCGCCAGGCACACTTAGAATGAGCCTCCTGGCATCCTTCCGCTGGCTCACAATGAACGGCCGTAACATCCTTTGCTCGCAATGTCTTTCAGAGATAATAAAGTGCGTTTTCGAACAACGGTTGTGTGTGCCAAGCAATAGCACATCCCACTAAATTTGTTCCGTCAGTGCCAAAACGATCTTCGGATGCCTTCTCTGAGCGAGTAGAGTGATGTTTTGGACGTGGCACACAGGTGCCATGAATGTAGAAAATTTTTACCACAAAGCCTATAGCTTGCCTGAAATACATTATCACAGCGAGTGAAACACATCTCATTTTCGCTCTAACTCCGCAGCAATGCTTCTCAGCAACATGAAACTGTGGCAGATGTGCCTGATGTGGCGAAGCTGCATCAGGCACATTTGGAATGAGCCTCCTGGCACCTTCCGCTGGCTCACAATGACCCGCCGCATCATCCTTTGCTCACAATGTGTTTGAGAGCGAATAAAGTGCCTTTTCGAACAATGGTTGTGTGCTCCAAGCAATAAAGCACATCACACTAAATGTGTTCCATAAGTGCCGAAACCCTAACCCTAACCCTTAACCTAACCCTAAACCTAACACTATAATCCTAACCCTAACCCTAACCCTAACCCTGACTCTAACCCTAACCCTAAACCTTCTTCTCTGAGCGAGTGGAGTGCTTTTTTGGACGTGGCACACATGTGCCATATATGGAGAACATTTTTACCACAAAGCCTATAG
>NC_136373.1:11037500-11040000 GCF_037039965.1 Doryrhamphus excisus
CCTAACCCTAGCCTTACCCCTACCCCTAACCCTAACCCTTCTTCTCTGAGCGAGTGGAGTGCTTTTTTGGACGTGGCACACATGTGCCATATATGGAGAACATTTTTACCACAAAGCCTATAGGTTGCTTGAAATACATTATCACAGCGAGAGAAACACATTTTCTCATTTTAGCTGTAACTCCACAGCAGTGCTTCTCAGCCACCTGAAAGTGTTGCAGATGGAACGGGATGCAAAGCTGCGTCAGGCACACTTGGAATCAGCCTCCTGGCACCTTCCGCTGGCTCATAATGACACGCCGTATCATGCTTTGCTCACAATGTGTTTGAGAGCGAATAAAGTGCATTTTCAAACAATGGTTGTGTGTGCCAAGCAATAAAGCACATCCACTAAATGTGTTCCATAAGTGCCAAAACCCTAACCCTAACCCTTAACCCTTAACCCTAAGCCTAACTCTAACCCTAACCCTAGTCCTAACCCTAACCCTAACCCTAACCCTAACCCTAACCCTAACCCTAGCCCTAACCCTAACCCTTCTTCTCTGAGCGAGTGGAGTGCTTTTTTGGTTGTGGCACACATGTTCCATATATGGAGAAAAATTTTACCAAAAAGCCTATAGGTTGCTTGAAATACATTACATACACTAAATGTGTTCCATACGTGCCAAAACCCTAACCCTAACCCTTAACCCTAACCCTAGTCCTAACCCTAACCCTAACCGTAACCCTAACCTTAACCCTAACCCCTAACCCCTAACCCTAACCCTAACCCTAACCCTAACCCTAACCCTAACCCTAACCCTAACCCTAGCCCTCACCCTAGCCCTAACCCTAACCCTAACCCTAACCCTTCTTCTCTGAGCGAGTGGAGTGCTTTTTTGGACGTGGCACACATGTGCCATATATGGAGAAAATTTTTACCACAAAGCCTATAGGTTGCTTGAAATACATTATCACAGCGAGAGAAACATATTTTCTCATTGTAGCTGTAACTCCACAGCAGTGCTTCTCAGCCACTTGAAACTGTTGCAGATAGAACGGGATGCGAAGCTGCATCAGGCACACTTGGAATTAGCCTCCTGGCACCTTCCGCTGGCGCACAATGACACGCTGTATCATGCTTTGCTCACAATGTGTTTGAGAGCGAATAAAGTGCATTTTCAAACAATGGTTGTGTGCGCCAAGCAATGAAGCACATCACACTAAATGTGTTCCATAAGTGCCAAAACACGCTTCGGAGGGCTTCTCTGAACGAGTGGAGTGCTTTTTTGGACGGGGCACACATGTGCCATATATGTAGAAAATTTTTACCAAAAAGCCTATAGGTTGCTTGAAATACATTACATACACTAAATGTGTTACATAAGTGCCAAAACCCTTAACCCTACCCCAACCCTAACCCTAACCCTAGTCCGAACCCTAACCCTAACCCTAACCCTAACCCTAACCCTAACCTTAGCCCTAACCCTAACCCTAACCCATCTTCTCTGAGCGAGTGGAGTGCTTTTTTGGACGTGGCACACATGTGCCATATATGGAGAAAATTTTTACCACAAAGCCTATAGGTTGCTTGAAATACATTATCACAGCGAGAGAACTACATTTTCTCATTTTAGCTGTAACTCCACAGCAGTGCTTCTCAGCCACCTGAAACTGTTGCAGATAGAACGGGATGCGAAGCTGCATCAGGCACACTTGGAATGAGCCTCCTTGCACCTTCCGCTGGCGCACAATGACACGCTGTATCATGCTTTGCTCACAATGTGTTTGAGAGCGAATAAAGTGCATTTTCAAACAATGGTTGTGTGCGCCAAGCAATAAAGCACATCACACTAAATGTGTTCCATAAGTGCCAAAACACGCTTCGGAGGGCTTCTCTGAACGAGTGGAGTGCTTTTTTGGACGGGGCACACATGTGCCATATATGTAGAAAATTTTTACCAAAAAGCCTATAGGTTGCTTGAAATACATTACATACACTAAATGTGTTCCATAAGTGCCAAAACCCTTAACCCAACCCTAACGCTAACCCTAACCCTAACCCTAACCCTAACTTTAGCCCTAACCCTAACCCATCTTCTCTGAGCGAGTGGAGTGCTTTTTTGGACGTGGCACACATGTGCCATATATGGAGAAAATTTTTACCACAAAGCCTATAGGTTGCTTGAAATACATTATCACAGCGAGAGAACCACATTTTCTCATTTTAGCTGTAACTCCACAGCAGTGCTTCTCAGCCACCTGAAACTGTTGCAGATAGAACGGGATGCGAAGCTGTGTCAGGCACACTTGGAATGAGCCTCCTGGCACCTTCCGCTGGCGCACAATGACACGCCGTATCATGCTTTGCTCACAATGTGTTTGAGAGCGAATAAAGTGCATTTTCAAACAATGGTTGTGTGTGCCAAGCAATAAAGCACATCCACTAAATGTGTTCCATAAGTGCCAAAACCCTAACCCTAACCCTTAACCCTTAACCCTAAGCCTAACTCTAACCCTAA
>NC_136373.1:11045000-11047500 GCF_037039965.1 Doryrhamphus excisus
CTCCTGGCACCTTCCGCTGGCGCACAATGACACGCAGTATCATGCTTTGCTCACAATGTGTTTGAGAGCAAATAAAGTGCATTTTCAAACAATGGTTGTGTGTGCCAAGCAATAAAGCACATCACACTAAATGTGTTCCATAAGTGCCAAAACGCGCTTCGGAGGCCTTCTCTGAGCGAGTGGAGTGCTTTTTTGGACGTGGCACACATGTGCCATATATGGAGAAAATTTTTACCACAAAGCCTATAGGTTGCTTGAAATACATTACATACACTAAATGTGTTCCATAAGTGCCTAACCCTAACTCTAACCCTAACCCTAGCCCTAACCCTAACCCTAACCCTAACCCTAACCCTAACCCTAACCCTAACCCTAACCCTAACCCTAACCCTAACCCTAACCCTAACGCTTCTTCTCTGATCGAGTGGAGTGCTTATTTGGACGTGGCACACATAAGCCATATATGGAGAAAATTTTAACCACAAAGCCTATAGGTTGCTTGAATTACATTATCACAGCGAGAGAAACACATTTTCTCATTTTAGCTGTAACTCCAGAGCAGTGCTTCTCAGCCACCTGAAACTGTTGCAGATAGAACGGGATGCGAAGCTGCGTCAGGCACACTTGGAATGAGCCTCCTGGCACCTTCTGCTGGCGCACAATGACACGCCGTATCATGCTTTGCTCACAATGTGTTTGAGAGCGAATAAAGTGCATTTTTTAACAATGGTTAGTTGTGCCAAGTAATAAAGCACATCACACTAAATGTGTTCCATAAGTGCCAAAACGCGCTTCGGAGGCCTTAAATGAGAGAGTGGAGTGCTTTTTTGGACGTGGCACACATGTGCCATATATGGAGAAAAATTTTACCACAAAGCCTATAGGTTGCTTGAAATACATTACATACACTAAATGTGTTCCATAAGTGCCAAAACCCTAACTCTTAACCATAACCCTAACCCTAACCCTAACCCTAACCCTAACCCTAACCCTAACCCTAACCCTAACCCTAACCCTAACCCTAACCCTAACCCTAACCCTAACCCTAACCCTAACCCTAACCCTAACCCTAACCCTAACCCTTCTTCTCTGAGCGAGTGGAGTGCTTTTTTGGACGTGGCACACATAATCCATATATGGAGAAGATTTTAACCACAAAGCCTATAGGTTGCTTGAATTACATTATCACAGCGAGAGAAACACATTTTCTCATTTTAGCTGTAACTCCAGAGCAGTGCTTCTCAGCCACCTGAAACTGTTGCAGATAGAACGGGATGTGAAGCTGCGTCAGGCACACTTGGAATGAGCCTCCTGGCACCTTCCGCTGGCGCGCAATAACACGCAGTATCATGCTTTGCTCACAATGTGTTTGAGAGCAAATAAAGTGCATTTTCAAACAATGGTTGTGTGTGCCAAGCAATAAAGCACATCACACTAAATGTGTTCCATAAGTGCCAAAACGCGCTTCGGAGGACTTCTCTGAGCGAGTGGAGTGCTTTTTCGGACGGGGCACACATGTGCCATATATGGAGAAAAATTTTACCACAAAGCCTATAGGTTGCTTGAAATACATTACATACACTAAATGTGTTCCATAAGTGCAAAAACCCTAACCCTAACCCTAACCCTAACCCTAACCCTAACCCTAACCCTAACCCTTCTTCTCTGAGCGAGTGGAGTGCTTTTTTTGGACGTGGCACACATAAGAAATATATGGAGAAAATTTTAACCACAAAACCTATAGGTTGCTTGAATTACATTATCACAGCGAGAGAAACACATTTTCTCATTTTAGCTGTAACTCCACAGCAGTGCTTCTCAGCCACCTGAAACTGTTGCAGATAGAACGGGATGCGAAGCTGCGTCAGGCACACTTGGAATGAGCCTCCTGGCACCTTCTGCTGGCGCACAATGACACGCCGTATCATGCTTTGCTCACAATGTGTTTGAGAGCGAATAAAGTGCATTTTTGAACAATGGTTAGTTGTGCCAAGTAATAAAGCACATCACACTAAATGTGTTCCATAAGTGCCAAAACGCGCTTCGGAGGACTTCTCTGAGCGAGTGGAGTGCTTTTTCGGACGGGGCACACATGTGCCATATATGGAGAAAAATTTTACCACAAGGCCTATAGGTTGCTTGAAATACATTACATACACTAAATGTGTTCCATAAGTGCCAAAACCCTAACCCTAACCCTAACCCTAACCCTAACCCTAACCCTAACCCTAACCCTAACCCTAACCCTAACCCTTCTTCTCTGAGCGAGTGGAGTGCTTTTTTTGGACGTGGCACACATAAGCCATATATGGAGAACATTTTAACCACAAAGCCTATAGGTTGCTTGAATTACATTATCACAGTGAGAGAAACACATTTTCTCATTTTAGCTGTAACTCCAGAGCAGTGCTTCTCAGCCACCTGACACTGTTGCAGATAGAACGGGATGCGAAGCTGCTTCAGGCACACTTGCAATGAGCCTCCTGGCACCTTCCGCTGG
>NC_136373.1:11050000-11062500 GCF_037039965.1 Doryrhamphus excisus
TAACCCTAACCCTAACCCTAACCCTAGTCCTTCTTCTCTGAGCGAATGGAATGCTTTTTTGGACGTGGCACACATAAGCCATATATGGAGAAAATTTTAACCACAAAGCTTATAGGTTGCTTGAATTACATAATCACAGCGAGAGAAACACATTTTCTCATTTTAGCTGTAACTCCAGAGCAGTGCTTCTCAGCCACCATAAACTGTTGCAGATAGAACGGGATGCGAAGCTGCGTCAGGCACACTTGGAATGAGCCTCCTGGCACCTTCCGCTGGCGCGCAATAACACGCAGTATCATGCTTTGCTCATAATGTGTTTGAGAGCAAATAAAGTGCATTTTCAAACAATGGTTGTGTGTGCCAAGCAATAAAGCACATCACACTAAATGTGTTCCATAAGTGCCAAAACGCGCTTCGGAGGACTTCTCTGCGTGAGTGGAGTGCTTTTTCGGACGGGGCACACATGTGCCATATATGGAGAAAAATTTTACCACAAAGCCTATAGGTTGCTTGAAACACATTACATACACTAAATGTGTTCCATAAGTGCCAAAACCGTAACCCTAACCCTAACCCTAACCCTTCTTCTCTGAGCGAGTGGAGTGCTTTTTTGGACGTGGCACACATAAGCCATATATGGAGAACATTTTAACCACAAAGCCTATAGGTTGCTTGAATTACATTATCACAGTGAGAGAAACACATCTTCTCATTTTAGCTGTAACTCCAGAGCAGTGCTTCTCAGCCACCTGAAACTGTTGCAGATAGAACGGGATCCGAAGCTGCGTCAGGCACACTTGGAATGAGCCTCCTGGCACCTTCCGCTGGCGCGCAATAACACGCAGTATCATGCTTTGCTCACAATGTGTTTGAGAGCAAATAAAGTGCATTTTCAAACAATGGTTGTGTGTGCCAAGCAATAAAGCACATCACACTAAATGTGTTCCATAAGTGCCAAAACGCGCTTCGGAGGACTTCTCTGAGCGAGTGGAGTGCTTTTTCGGACGGGGCACACATGTGCCATATATGGAGAAAAATTTTACCACAAAGCCTATAGGTTGCTTGAAATACATTACATACACTAAATGTGTTCCATAAGTGCCAAAACCCTAACTCTTAACCATAACCCTAACCCTAACCCTAACCCTAACCCTAACCCTAACCCTAACCCTAACCCTAACCCTAACCCTAACCCTAACCCTAACCCTAACCCTAACCCTAACCCTTCTTCTCTGAGCGAGTGGAGTGCTTTTTTGGACGTGGCACACATAATCCATATATGGAGAAGATTTTAACCACAAAGCCTATAGGTTGCTTGAATTACATTATCACAGCGAGAGAAACACATTTTCTCATTTTAGCTGTAACTCCAGAGCAGTGCTTCTCAGCCACCTGAAACTGTTGCAGATAGAACGGGATGTGAAGCTGCGTCAGGCACACTTGGAATGAGCCTCCTGGCACCTTCCGCTGGCGCGCAATAACACGCAGTATCATGCTTTGCTCACAATGTGTTTGAGAGCAAATAAAGTGCATTTTCAAACAATGGTTGTGTGTGCCAAGCAATAAAGCACATCACACTAAATGTGTTCCATAAGTGCCAAAACGCGCTTCGGAGGACTTCTCTGAGCGAGTGGAGTGCTTTTTCGGACGGGGCACACATGTGCCATATATGGAGAAAAATTTTACCACAAAGCCTATAGGTTGCTTGAAATACATTACATACACTAAATGTGTTCCATAAGTGCAAAAACCCTAACCCTAACCCTAACCCTAACCCTAACCCTAACCCTAACCCTAACCCTTCTTCTCTGAGCGAGTGGAGTGCTTTTTTTGGACGTGGCACACATAAGAAATATTTGGAGAAAATTTTAACCACAAAACCTATAGGTTGCTTGAATTACATTATCACAGCGAGAGAAACACATTTTCTCATTTTAGCTGTAACTCCACAGCAGTGCTTCTCAGCCACCTGAAACTGTTGCAGATAGAACGGGATGCGAAGCTGCGTCAGGCACACTTGGAATGAGCCTCCTGGCACCTTCTGCTGGCGCACAATGACACGCCGTATCATGCTTTGCTCACAATGTGTTTGAGAGCGAATAAAGTGCATTTTTGAACAATGGTTAGTTGTGCCAAGTAATAAAGCACATCACACTAAATGTGTTCCATAAGTGCCAAAACGCGCTTCGGAGGACTTCTCTGAGCGAGTGGAGTGCTTTTTCGGACGGGGCACACATGTGCCATATATGGAGAAAAATTTTACCACAAGGCCTATAGGTTGCTTGAAATACATTACATACACTAAATGTGTTCCATAAGTGCCAAAACCCTAACCCTAACCCTAACCCTAACCCTAACCCTAACCCTAACCCTAACCCTAACCCTAACCCTAACCCTAACCCTAACCCTTCTTCTCTGAGCGAGTGGAGTGCTTTTTTTGGACGTGGCACACATAAGCCATATATGGAGAACATTTTAACCACAAAGCCTATAGGTTGCTTGAATTACATTATCACAGTGAGAGAAACACATTTTCTCATTTTAGCTGTAACTCCAGAGCAGTGCTTCTCAGCCACCTGACACTGTTGCAGATAGAACGGGATGCGAAGCTGCTTCAGGCACACTTGCAATGAGCCTCCTGGCACCTTCCGCTGGCGCACAATGACACGCCGTATCATGTTTTGCTCAAAATGTGTTTGAGAGCGAATAAAGTGCATTTTCGAACAATGGTTGTTTGTGCCAAGTAATAAAGCAATTCACACTAAATGTGTTCCATAAGTGCCAAACCCGCTTCGGAGGCCTTCTCTGAGCGAGTGGAGTGCTTTTTTGTACGTGGCACACATGTGCCATATATGGAGAAAATTTTAACCATAAAGTCTATAGGTTGCTTGAATTACATTATCACAGCGAGAGGAACACATTTTCTCAATTTAGCTCTAACTCCAGAGCAGTGCTTCTCAGCCACCTGAAACTGTTGCAGATAGAACGGGATGTGAAGCTGCGTCAGGCACACTTGGAATGAGCCTCCTGGCACCTTCCGCTGGCGCGCAATAACACGCAGTATCATGCTTTGCTCACAATGTGTTTGAGAGCAAATAAAGTGCATTTTCAAACAATGGTTGTGTGTGCCAAGCAATAAAGCACATCACTCTAAATGTGTTCCATAAGTGCCAAAACGCGCTTCGGAGGACTTCTCTGAGCGAGTGGAGTGCTTTTTCGGACGGGGCACACATGTGCCATATATGGAGAAAAATTTTACCACAAAGCCTATAGGTTGCTTGAAATACATTACATACACTAAATGTGTTCCATAAGTGCCAAAACCGTAACCCTAACCCTAACCCTAACCCTAACCCTAACCCTTCTTCTCTGAGCGAGTGGAGTGCTTTTTTGGACGTGGCACACATAAGCCATATATGGAGAACATTTTAACCACAAAGCCTATAGGTTGCTTGATTACATTATCACAGCGAGAGAAACACATTTTCTCATTTTAGATGTAACTCCAGAGCAGTGCTTCTCAGCCACCTGAAACTGTTGCAGATAGAACGGGATGTGAAGCTGCGTCAGGCACACTTGGAATGAGCCTCCTGGCACTTTCCGCTGGCGCGCAATAACACGCAGTATCATGCTTTGCTCACTATGTGTTTGAGCGCAAATAAAGTGCATTTTCAAACAATGGTTGTGTGTGCCAAGCAATAAAGCACATCACACTAAATGTGTTCCATAAGTGCCAAAACGCGCTTCGGAGGACTTCTCTGAGCGACTGGAGTGCTTTTTCGGACGGGGCACACATGTGCCATATATGGAGAAAAATTTTACCACAAAGCCTATAGGTTGCTTGAAATACATTACATACACTAAATGTGTTCCATAAGTGCCAAAACCCTAACCCTTAACCCTAACCCTAACCCTAACCCTAACCCTAACCCTAACCCTAACCCTAACCCTAACCCTAACCCTAACCCTAACCCTAACCCTAACCCTAACCCTTCTTCTCTGAGCGAGTGGAGTGCTTTTTTGGACGTGGCACACATAATCCATATATGGAGAACATTTTAACCACAAAGCCTATAGGTTGCTTGAATTACATTATCACAGCGAGAGAAACACATTTTCTCATTTTAGCTGTAACTCCAGAGCAGTGCTTCTCAGCCACCTGAAACTGTTGCAGATAGAACGGAATGTGAAGCTGCGTCAGGCACACTTGGAATGAGCCTCCTGGCACCTTCCGCTGGCGCGCAATAACACGCAGTATCATGCTTTGCTCACAATGTGTTTGAGAGCAAATAAAGTGCATTTTCAAACAATGGTTGTGTGTGCCAAGCAATAAAGCACATCACACTAAATGTGTTCCATAAGTGCCAAAACGCGCTTCGGAGGACTTCTCTGAGCGAGTGGAGTGCTTTTTCGGACGGGGCACACATATGCCATATATGGAGAAAAATTTTACCACAAAGCCTATAGGTTGCTTGAAATACATTACATACACTAAATGTGTTCCATAAGTGCCAAAACCGTAACCCTAACCCTAACCCTAATCCTAACCCTAACTTTAACCCTTCTTCTCTGAGCGAGTGGAGTGCTTTTTTGGACGCGGCACACATAAGCCATATATGGAGAACATTTTAACCACAAAGCCTATAGGTTGCTTGAATTACATTATCACAGTGAGAGAAACACATCTTCTCATTTTAGCTGTAACTCCAGAGCAGTGCTTCTCAGCCACCTGAAACTGTTGCAGATAGAACGGGATCCGAAGCTGCGTCAGGCACACTTCGAATGAGCCTCCTGACCTTCCGCTGGCGCACAATGACACGCCGTATCATGTTTTGCTCAAAATGTGTTTGAGAGCGAATAAAGTGCATTTTCGAACAATGGTTGTTTGTGCCAAGTAATAAACCAATTCACACTAAATGTGTTCCATAAGTGCCAAAACGCGCTTCGGAGGACTTCTCTGAGCGAGTGGAGTGCTTTTTCGGACGGGGCACACATATGCCATATATGGAGAAAAATTTTACCACAAAGCCTATAGGTTGCTTGAAATATATTACATACACTAAATGTGTTCCATAAGTGCCAAAACCCTAACCCTTAACCCTAAACCTAACCCTAACCCTAACCCTAACCCTAACCCTAACCCTAACCCTAACCCTAACCCTAACCCTAACCCTAACCCTAACCCTTCTTCTCTGAGCGAGTGGAGTGCTTTTTTTGGACGTGGCACACATAAGCCATATATGGAGAACATTTTAACCACAAAGCCTATAGGTTGCTTGAATTACATTATCACAGTGAGAGAAACACATTTTCTCATTTTAGCTGTAACTCCAGAGCAGTGCTTCTCAGCCACCTGACACTGTTGCAGATAGAACGGGATGCGAAGCTGCTTCAGGCACACTTGGAATGAGCCTCCTGGCACCTTCCGCTGGCGCACAATGACACGCCGTATCATGTTTTGCTCAAAATGTGTTTGAGAGCGAATAAAGTGCATTTTCGAACAATGGTTGTTTGTGCCAAGTAATAAAGCAATTCACACTAAATGTGTTCCATAAGTGCCAAACCCGCTTCGGAGGCCTTCTCTGAGTGAGTGGAGTGCTTTTTTGTACGTGGCACACATGTGCCATATATGGAGAAAATTTTAACCATAAAGTCTATAGGTTGCTTGAATTACATTATCACAGCGAGAGAAACACATTTTCTCAATTTAGCTCTAACTCCAGAGCAGTGCTTCTCAGCCACCTGAAACTGTTGCAGATAGAACGGGATGTGAAGCTGCGTCAGGCACACTTGGAATGAGCCTCCTGGCACCTTCCGCTGGCGCGCAATAACACGCAGTATCATGCTTTGCTCACAATGTGTTTGAGAGCAAATAAAGTGCATTTTCAAACAATGGTTGTGTGTGCCAAGCAATAAAGCACATCACACTAAATGTGTTCCATAAGTGCCAAAACGCGCTTCGGAGGACTTCTCTGAGCGAGTGGAGTGCTTTTTCGGACGGGGCACACATGTGCCATATATGGAGAAAAATTTTACCACAAAGCCTATAGGTTGCTTGAAATACATTACATACACTAAATGTGTTCCATAAGTGCAAAAACCCTAACCCTAACCCTAACCCTAACCCTAACCCTAACCCTAACCCTAACCCTAACCCTTCTTCTCTGAGCGAGTGGAGTGCTTTTTTTGGACGTGGCACACATAAGAAATATATGGAGAAAATTTTAACCACAAAACCTATAGGTTGCTTGAATTACATTATCACAGCGAGAGAAACACATTTTCTCATTTTAGCTGTAACTCCACAGCAGTGCTTCTCAGCCACCTGAAACTGTTGCAGATAGAACGGGATGCGAAGCTGCGTCAGGCACACTTGGAATGAGCCTCCTGGCACCTTCTGCTGGCGCACAATGACACGCCGTATCATGCTTTGCTCACAATGTGTTTGAGAGCGAATAAAGTGCATTTTTGAACAATGGTTAGTTGTGCCAAGTAATAAAGCACATCACACTAAATGTGTTCCATAAGTGCCAAAACGCGCTTCGGAGGACTTCTCTGAGCGAGTGGAGTGCTTTTTCGGACGGGGCACACATGTGCCATATATGGAGAAAAATTTTACCACAAGGCCTATAGGTTGCTTGAAATACATTACATACACTAAATGTGTTCCATAAGTGCCAAAACCCTAACCCTAACCCTAACCCTAACCCTAACCCTAACCCTAACCCTAACCCTTCTTCTCTGAGCGAGTGGAGTGCTTTTTTTGGACGTGGCACACATAAGCCATATATGGAGAACATTTTAACCACAAAGCCTATAGGTTGCTTGAATTACATTATCACAGTGAGAGAAACACATTTTCTCATTTTAGCTGTAACTCCAGAGCAGTGCTTCTCAGCCACCTGACACTGTTGCAGATAGAACGGGATGCGAAGCTGCTTCAGGCACACTTGCAATGAGCCTCCTGGCACCTTCCGCTGGCGCACAATGACACGCCGTATCATGTTTTGCTCAAAATGTGTTTGAGAGCGAATAAAGTGCATTTTCGAACAATGGTTGTTTGTGCCAAGTAATAAAGCAATTCACACTAAATGTGTTCCATAAGTGCCAAACCCGCTTCGGAGGCCTTCTCTGAGCGAGTGGAGTGCTTTTTTGTACGTGGCACACATGTGCCATATATGGAGAAAATTTTAACCATAAAGTCTATAGGTTGCTTGAATTACATTATCACAGCGAGAGGAACACATTTTCTCAATTTAGCTCTAACTCCAGAGCAGTGCTTCTCAGCCACCTGAAACTGTTGCAGATAGAACGGGATGTGAAGCTGCGTCAGGCACACTTGGAATGAGCCTCCTGGCACCTTCCGCTGGCGCGCAATAACACGCAGTATCATGCTTTGCTCACAATGTGTTTGAGAGCAAATAAAGTGCATTTTCAAACAATGGTTGTGTGTGCCAAGCAATGAAGCACATCACTCTAAATGTGTTCCATAAGTGCCAAAACGCGCTTCGGAGGACTTCTCTGAGCGAGTGGAGTGCTTTTTCGGACGGGGCACACATGTGCCATATATGGAGAAAAATTTTACCACAAAGCCTATAGGTTGCTTGAAATACATTACATACACTAAATGTGTTCCATAAGTGCCAAAACCGTAACCCTAACCCTAACCCTAACCCTAACCCTTCTTCTCTGAGCGAGTGGAGTGCTTTTTTGGACGTGGCACACATAAGCCATATATGGAGAACATTTTAACCACAAAGCCTATAGGTTGCTTGATTACATTATCACAGCGAGAGAAACACATTTTCTCATTTTAGATGTAACTCCAGAGCAGTGCTCCTCAGCCACCTGAAACTGTTGCAGATAGAACGGGATGTGAAGCTGCGTCAGGCACACTTGGAATGAGCCTCCTGGCACTTTCCGCTGGCGCGCAATAACACGCAGTATCATGCTTTGCTCACTATGTGTTTGAGCGCAAATAAAGTGCATTTTCAAACAATGGTTGTGTGCGCCAAGCAATAAAGCACATCACACTAAATGTGTTCCATAAGTGCCAAAACGCGCTTCGGAGGACTTCTCTGAGCGACTGGAGTGCTTTTTCGGACGGGGCACACATGTGCCATATATGGAGAAAAATTTTACCACAAAGCCTATAGGTTGCTTGAAATACATTACATACACTAAATGTGTTCCATAAGTGCCAAAACCCTAACCCTTAACCCTAACCCTAACCCTAACCCTAACCCTAACCCTAACCCTAACCCTAACCCTAACCCTAACCCTAACCCTAACCCTTCTTCTCTGAGCGAGTGGAGTGCTTTTTTGGACGTGGCACACATAATCCATATATGGAGAACATTTTAACCACAAAGCCTATAGGTTGCTTGAATTACATTATCACAGCGAGAGAAACACATTTTCTCATTTTAGCTGTAACTCCAGAGCAGTGCTTCTCAGCCACCTGAAACTGTTGCAGATAGAACGGAATGTGAAGCTGCGTCAGGCACACTTGGAATGAGCCTCCTGGCACCTTCCGCTGGCGCGCAATAACACGCAGTATCATGCTTTGCTCACAATGTGTTTGAGAGCAAATAAAGTGCATTTTCAAACAATGGTTGTGTGTGCCAAGCAATAAAGCACATCACACTAAATGTGTTCCATAAGTGCCAAAACGCGCTTCGGAGGACTTCTCTGAGCGAGTGGAGTGCTTTTTCGGACGGGGCACACATGTGCCATATATGGAGAAAAATTTTACCACAAAGCCTATAGGTTGCTTGAAATACATTACATACACTAAATGTGTTCCATAAGTGCCAAAACCGTAACCCTAACCCTAACCCTAATCCTAACCCTAACTTTAACCCTTCTTCTCTGAGCGAGTGGAGTGCTTTTTTGGACGCGGCACACATAAGCCATATATGGAGAACATTTTAACCACAAAGCCTATAGGTTGCTTGAATTACATTATCACAGTGAGAGAAACACATCTTCTCATTTTAGCTGTAACTCCAGAGCAGTGCTTCTCAGCCACCTGAAACTGTTGCAGATAGAACGGGATCCGAAGCTGCGTCAGGCACACTTCGAATGAGCCTCCTGACCTTCCGCTGGCGCACAATGACACGCCGTATCATGTTTTGCTCAAAATGTGTTTGAGAGCGAATAAAGTGCATTTTCGAACAATGGTTGTTTGTGCCAAGTAATAAAGCAATTCACACTAAATGTGTTCCATAAGTGCCAAAACGCGCTTCGGAGGACTTCTCTGAGCGAGTGGAGTGCTTTTTCGGACGGGGCACACATATGCCATATATGGAGAAAAATTTTACCACAAAGCCTATAGGTTGCTTGAAATATATTACATACACTAAATGTGTTCCATAAGTGCCAAAACCCTAACCCTTAACCCTAAACCTAACCCTAACCCTAACCCTAACCCTAACCCTAACCCTAACCCTAACCCTAACCCTAACCCTTCTTCTCTGAGCGAGTGGAGTGCTTTTTTGGAGTGGCACACATAAGCCATATATGGAGAACATTTTAACCACAAAGCCTATAGGTTGCTTGATTACATTATCACAGCGAGAGAAACACATTTTCTCATTTTAGATGTAACTCCAGAGCAGTGCTTCTCAGCCACCTGAAACTGTTGCAGATAGAACGGGATCCGAAGCTGCGTCAGGCACACTTGGAATGAGCCTCCTGGCACCTTCCGCTGGCGCGCAATAACACGCAGTATCATGCTTTGCTCACTATGTGTTTGAGAGCAAATAAAGTGCATTTTCAAACAATGGTTGTGTGTGCCAAGCAATAAAGCACATCACACTAAATGTGTTCCATAAGTGCCAAAACGCGCTTCGGAGGACTTCTCTGAGCGAGTGGAGTGCTTTTTCGGACGGGGCACACATGTGCCATAAATGGAGAAAAATTTTACCACAAGGCCTATAGGTTGCTTGAAATACATTACATACACTAAATGAGTTCCATAAGTGCCAAAACCCTAACCCTAACCCTAACCCTAACCCTAACCCTAACCCTAACCCTAACCCTAACCCTAACCCTAACCCTAACCCTAACCCTAACACAAACCCTAACCCTAACCCTAACCCTAACCCTAACCCTTCTTCTCTGAGCGAGTGGAGTGCTTTTTTTGGACGTGGCACACATAAGCCATATATGGAGAACATTTTAACCACAAAGCCTATAGGTTGCTTGAATTACATTATCACAGTGAGAGAAACACATTTTCTCATTTTAGCTGTAACTCCAGAGCAGTGCTTCTCAGCCACCTGACACTGTTGCAGATAGAACGGGATGCGAAGCTGCTTCAGGCACACTTGGAATGAGCCTCCTGGCACCTTCCGCTGGCGCACAATGACACGCCGTATCATGTTTTGCTCAAAATGTGTTTGAGAGCGAATAAAGTGCATTTTCGAACAATGGTTGTTTGTGCCAAGTAATAAAGCAATTCACACTAAATGTGTTCCATAAGTGCCAAACCCGCTTCGGAGGCCTTCTCTGAGTGAGTGGAGTGCTTTTTTGTACGTGGCACACATGTGCCATATATGGAGAAAATTTTAACCATAAAGTCTATAGGTTGCTTGAATTACATTATCACAGCGAGAGAAACACATTTTCTCAATTTAGCTCTAACTCCAGAGCAGTGCTTCTCAGCCACCTGAAACTGTTGCAGATAGAACGGGATGTGAAGCTGCGTCAGGCACACTTGGAATGAGCCTCCTGGCACCTTCCGCTGGCGCGCAATAACACGCAGTATCATGCTTTGCTCACAATGTGTTTGAGAGCAAATAAAGTGCATTTTCAAACAATGGTTGTGTGTGCCAAGCAATAAAGCACATCACACTAAATGTTTTCCATAAGTGCCAAAACGCGCTTCGGAGGACTTCTCTGAGCGAGTGGAGTGCTTTTTCGGACGGGGCACACATGTGCCATATATGGAGAAAAATTTTACCACAAAGCCTATAGGTTGCTTGAAATACATTACATACACTAAATGTGTTCCATAAGTGCAAAAACCCTAACCCTAACCCTAACCCTAACCCTAACCCTAACCCTAACCCTAACCCTAACCCTTCTTCTCTGAGCGAGTGGAGTGCTTTTTTTGGACGTGGCACACATAAGAAATATATGGAGAAAATTTTAACCACAAAACCTATAGGTTGCTTGAATTACATTATCACAGCGAGAGAAACACATTTTCTCATTTTAGCTGTAACTCCACAGCAGTGCTTCTCAGCCACCTGAAACTGTTGCAGATAGAACGGGATGCGAAGCTGCGTCAGGCACACTTGGAATGAGCCTCCTGGCACCTTCTGCTGGCGCACAATGACACGCCGTATCATGCTTTGCTCACAATGTGTTTGAGAGCGAATAAAGTGCATTTTTGAACAATGGTTAGTTGTGCCAAGTAATAAAGCACATCACACTAAATGTGTTCCATAAGTGCCAAAACGCGCTTCGGAGGACTTCTCTGAGCGAGTGGAGTGCTTTTTCGGACGGGGCACACATGTGCCATATATGGAGAAAAATTTTACCACAAGGCCTATAGGTTGCTTGAAATACATTACATACACTAAATGTGTTCCATAAGTGCCAAAACCCTAACCCTAACCCTAACCCTAACCCTAACCCTAACCCTAACCCTAACCCTAACCCTAACCCTTCTTCTCTGAGCGAGTGGAGTGCTTTTTTTGGACGTGGCACACATAAGCCATATATGGAGAACATTTTAACCACAAAGCCTATAGGTTGCTTGAATTACATTATCACAGTGAGAGAAACACATTTTCTCATTTTAGCTGTAACTCCAGAGCAGTGCTTCTCAGCCACCTGACACTGTTGCAGATAGAACGGGATGCGAAGCTGCTTCAGGCACACTTGCAATGAGCCTCCTGGCACCTTCCGCTGGCGCGCAATGACACGCCGTATCATGTTTTGCTCAAAATGTGTTTGAGAGCGAATAAAGTGCATTTTCGAACAATGGTTGTTTGTGCCAAGTAATAAAGCAATTCACACTAAATGTGTTCCATAAGTGCCAAACCCGCTTCGGAGGCCTTCTCTGAGCGAGTGGAGTGCTTTTTTGTACGTGGCACACATGTGCCATATATGGAGAAAATTTTAACCATAAAGCCTATAGGTTGCTTGAAATACATTACATACACTAAATGTGTTCCATAAGTGCCAAAACCGTAACCCTAACCCTAACCCTAACCCTTCTTCTCTGAGCGAGTGGAGTGCTTTTTTGGACGTGGCACACATAAGCCATATATGGAGAACATTTTAACCACAAAGCCTATAGGTTGCTTGATTACATTATCACAGCGAGAGAAACACATTTTCTCATTTTAGATGTAACTCCAGAGCAGTGCTTCTCAGCCACCTGAAACTGTTGCAGATAGAACGGGATGTGAAGCTGCGTCAGGCACACTTGGAATGAGCCTCCTGGCACTTTCCGCTGGCGCGCAATAACACGCAGTATCATGCTT
>NC_136373.1:11067500-11070000 GCF_037039965.1 Doryrhamphus excisus
ATGTGCCATATATGGAGAAAATTTTTACCACAAAGCCTATAGGTTGCTTGAAATACATTACATACACTAAATGTGTTCCATAAGTGCCAAAACCCTAACCCTTAACCCTAACCCTAACCCTAACCCTAACCCTAACCCTAACCCTAACCCTAACCCTAACCCTAAACCTAAACCTAACCCTAACCCTAACCCTAACCCTTCTTCTTTGAGCGAGGGGAGTGCTTTTTTGGACGTGGCACACATAAGCCATATATGGAGAAAATTTTAACCACAAAGCCTATAGGTTGCTTGAATTAGATTATCACGGCGAGAGAAACACATTTTCTCATTTTAGCTGTAACTCCACAGCAGTGCTTCTCAGCCACCTGAAACTGTTGCAGATAGAACGGGATGTGAAGCTGCGTCAGGCACACTTGGAATGAGCCTCCTGGCACCTTCCGCTGGCGCGCAATAACACGCAGTATCATGCTTTGCTCACAATGTGTTTGAGAGCAAATAAAGTGCATTTTCAAACAATGGTTGTGTGTGCCAAGCAATAAAGCACATCACACTAAATGTGTTCCATAAGTGCCAAAACGCGCTTCGGAGGACTTCTCTGAGCGACTGGAGTGCTTTTTCGGACGGGGCACACATGTGCCATATATGGAGAAAAATTTTACCACAAAGCCTATAGGTTGCTTGAAATACATTACATACACTAAATGTGTTCCATAAGTGCCAAAACCGTAACCCTAACCCTAACCCTAACCCTAACCCTAACCCTTCTTCTCTGAGCGAGTGGAGTGCTTTTTTGGACGTGGCACACATAAGCCATATATGGAGAACATTTTAACCACAAAGCCTATAGGTTGCTTGATTACATTATCACAGCGAGAGAAACACATTTTCTCATTTTAGATGTAACTCCAGAGCAGTGCTTCTCAGCCACCTGAAACTGTTGCAGATAGAACGGGATGTGAAGCTGCGTCAGGCACACTTGGAATGAGCCTCCTGGCACCTTCCGCTGGCGCGCAATAACACGCAGTATCATGCTTTGCTCACTATGTGTTTGAGAGCAAATAAAGTGCATTTTCAAACAATGGTTGTGTGTGCCAAGCAATAAAGCACATCACACTAAATGTATTCCATAAGTGCCAAAACGCGCTTCGGAGGACTTCTCTGAGCGACTGGAGTGCTTTTTCGGACGGGGCACACATGTGCCATATATGGAGAAAATTTTTACCACAAAGCCTATAGGTTGCTTGAAATACATTACATACACTAAATGTGTTCCATAAGTGCCAAAACCCTAACCCTTAACCCTAACCCTAACCCTAACCCTAACCCTAACCCTAACCCTAACCCTAACCCTAACGCTTCTTCTCTGTTCGAGTGGAGTGCTTTTTTTGACGTGGCACACATAAGCCATATATGGAGAAAATTTTAACCACAAAGCCTATAGGTTGCTTGAATTACATTATCACAGCGAGAGAAACACATTTTCTCATTTTAGCTGTAACTCCAGAGCAGTGCTTCTCAGCCACCTGAAACTGTTGCAAATAGAACGGGATGCGAAGCTGCGTCAGGCACACTTGGAATGAGCCTCCTGGCACCTTCTGCTGGCGCACAATGACACGCCGTATCATGCTTTGCTCACATTGTGTTTGAGAGCGAATAAAGTGCATTTTCGAACAATGGTTAGTTGTGCCAAGTAATAAAGCACATCACACTAAATGTGTTCCATAAGTGCCAAAACGCGCTTCGGAGGCCTTCTCTGAGCGAGTGGAGTGCTTTTTTTGGACGGGGCACACATGTGCCATATATGGAGAAAATTTTTACCACAAAGCCTATAGGTTGCTTGAAATACATTACATACACTAAATGTGTTCCATAAGTGCCAAAACCCTAACCCTTAACCCTAACCCTAACCCTAACCCTAACCCTAACCCTAACCCTAACCCTAACCCTAACCCTAAACCTAAACCTAACCCTAACCCTAACCCTAACCCTTCTTCTTTGAGCGAGGGGAGTGCTTTTTTGGACGTGGCACACATAAGCCATATATGGAGAAAATTTTAACCACAAAGCCTATAGGTTGCTTGAATTAGATTATCACGGCGAGAGAAACACATTTTCTCATTTTAGCTGTAACTCCACAGCAGTGCTTCTCAGCCACCTGAAACTGTTGCAGATAGAACGGGATGTGAAGCTGCGTCAGGCACACTTGGAATGAGCCTCCTGGCACCTTCCGCTGGCGCGCAATAACACGCAGTATCATGCTTTGCTCACAATGTGTTTGAGAGCAAATAAAGTGCATTTTCAAACAATGGTTGTGTGTGCCAAGCAATAAAGCACATCACACTAAATGTGTTCCATAAGTGCCAAAACGCGCTTCGGAGGACTTCTCTGAGCGACTGGAGTGCTTTTTCGGACGGGGCACACATGTGCCATATATGGAGAAAAATTTTACCACAAAGCCTATAGGTTGCTTGAAATACATTACATACACTAAATGTGTTCC
>NC_136373.1:11080000-11082500 GCF_037039965.1 Doryrhamphus excisus
TAAAGTGCATTTTCAAACAATGGTTGTGTGTGCCAAGCAATAAAGCACATCACACTAAATGTGTTCCATAAGTGCCAAAACGCGCTTCGGAGGCCTTCTCTGAGCGAGTGGAGTGCTATTTTGGACGTGGCACCATGTGCCATATATGGAGAAAATTTTTACCACAAAGCCTATAGGTTGCTTGAAATACATTACATACACTAAATGTGTTCCATAAGTGCCTAACCCTAACTCTAACCCTAACCCTAGCCCTAACCCTAACCCTAACCCTAACCCTAACCCTAACCCTAACCCTAACCCTAACCCTAACCCTAACGCTTCTTCTCTGATCGAGTGGAGTGCTTATTTGGACGTGGCACACATAAGCCATATATGGAGAAAATTTTAACCACAAAGCCTATAGGTTGCTTGAATTACATTATCACAGCGAGAGAAACACATTTTCTCATTTTAGCTGTAACTCCAGAGCAGTGCTTCTCAGACACCTGAAACTGTTGCAGATAGAACGGGATGTGAAGCTGCGTCAGGCACACTTGGAATGAGCCTCCTGGCACATTCCGCTGGCGCGCAATAACACGCAGTATCATGCTTTGCTCACAATGTGTTTGAGAGCAAATAAAGTGCATTTTCAAACAATGGTTGTGTGTGCCAAGCAATAAAGCACATCACACTAAATGTGTTCCATAAGTGCCAAAACGCGCTTCGGAGGACTTCTCTGAGCGAGTGGAGTGCTTTTTCGGACGGGGCACACATGTGCCATATATGGAGAAAAATTTTACCACAAAGCCTATAGGTTGCTTGAAATACATTACATACACTAAATGTGTTCCATAAGTGTCAAAACCGTAACCCTAACCCTAACCCTAACCCTAACCCTTCTTCTCTGAGCGAGTGGAGTGCTTTTTTGGACGTGGCACACATAAGCCATATATGGAGAACATTTTAACCACAAAGCCTATAGGTTGCTTGATTACATTATCACAGCGAGAGAAACACATTTTCTCATTTTAGATGTAACTCCAGAGCAGTGCTTCTCAGCCACCTGAAACTGTTGCAGATAGAACGGGATGTGAAGCTGCGTCAGGCACACTTGGAATGAGCCTCCTGGCACCTTCCGCTGGCGCGCAATAACACGCAGTATCATGCTTTGCTCACTATGTGTTTGAGAGCAAAAAAGTGCATTTTCAAACAATGGTTGTGTGTGCCAAGCAATAAAGCACATCACACTAAATGTGTTCCATAAGTGCCAAAACGCGCTTCGGAGGACTTCTCTGAGCGACTGGAGTGCTTTTTCGGACGGGGCACACATGTGCCATATATGGAGAAAAATTTTACCACAAAGCCTATAGGTTGCTTGAAATACATTACATACACTAAATGTGTTCCATAAGTGCCAAAACCCTAACCCTTAACCCTAACCCTAACCCTAACCCTAACCCTAACCCTAACCCTTCTTCTCTGAGCGAGTGGAGTGCTTTTTTGGACGTGGCACACATAATCCATATATGGAGAACATTTTAACCACAAAGCCTATAGGTTGCTTGAATTACATTATCACAGTGAGAGAAACACATCTTCTCATTTTAGCTGTAACTCCAGAGCAGTGCTTCTCAGCCACCTGAAACTGTTGCAGATAGAACGGGATCCGAAGCTGCGTCAGGCACACTTGGAATGAGCCTCCTGACCTTCCGCTGGCGCACAATGACTCGCCGTATCATGTTTTGCTCAAAATGTGTTTGAGAGCGAATAAAGTGCATTTTCGAACAATGGTTGTTTGTGCCAAGTAATAAAGCAATTCACACTAAATGTGTTCCATAAGTGCCAAAACGCGCTTCGGAGGACTTCTCTGAGCGAGTGGAGTGCTCTTCCGGACGGGGCACACATATGCCATATATGGAGAAAAATTTTACCACAAAGCCTATAGGTTGCTTGAAATATATTACATACACTAAATGTGTTCCATAAGTGCCAAAACCCTAACCCTTAACCCTAACCCTAACCCTAACCCTAACCCTAACCCTAACCCTAACCCTAACCCTAACCCTAACCCTAACCCTAACCCTAACCCTAACCCTAACCCTAACCCTAACCCTAACCCTAACCCTAACCCTTCTTCTCTGAGCGAGTGGAGTGCTTTTTTGGACGTGGCACACATAAGCCATATATGGAGAACATTTTAACCACAAAGCCTATAGGTTGCTTGATTACATTATCACAGCGAGAGAAACACATTTTCTCATTTTAGATGTAACTCCAGAGCAGTGCTTCTCAGCCACCTGAAACTGTTGCAGATAGAACGGGATGTGAAGCTGCGTCAGGCACACTTGGAATGAGCCTCCTGGCACCTTCCGCTGGCGCGCAATAACACGCAGTATCATGCTTTGCTCACTATGTGTTTGAGAGCAAATAAAGTGCATTTTCAAACAATGGTTGTGTGTGCCAAGCAATAAAGCACATCACACTAAATGTATTCCATAAGTGCCAAAACGCGCTTCGGAGG
>NC_136373.1:11117500-11120000 GCF_037039965.1 Doryrhamphus excisus
TCCATAAGTGCCAAACCCGCTTCGGAGGCCTTCTCTGAGTGAGTGGAGTGCTTTTTTGTTCGTGGCACACATAAGCCATATATGGAGAACATTTTAACCACAAAGCCTATAGGTTGCTTGATTACATTATCACAGCGAGAGAAACACATTTTCTCATTTTAGATGTAACTCCAGAGCAGTGCTTTTCAGCCACCTGAAACTGTTGCAGATAGAACGGGATGTGAAGCTGCGTCAGGCACACTTGGAATGAGCCTCCTGGCACCTTCCGCTGGCGCGCAATAACACGCAGTATCATGCTTTGCTCACTATGTGTTTGAGAGCAAATAAAGTGCATTTTCAAACAATGGTTGTGTGTGCCAAGCAATAAAGCACATCACACTAAATGTGTTCCATAAGTGCCAAAACGCGCTTCGGAGGCCTTCTCTGAGCGAGTGGAGTGCTATTTTGGACGTGGCACCATGTGCCATATATGGAGAAAAATTTTACCACAAAGCCTATAGGTTGCTTGAAATACATTACATACACTAAATGTGTTCCATAAGTGTCAAAACCGTAACCCTAACCCTAACCCTAACCCTAACCCTTCTTCTCTGAGCGAGTGGAGTGCTTTTTTGGACGTGGCACACATAAGCCATATATGGAGAACATTTTAACCACAAAGCCTATAGGTTGCTTGATTACATTATCACAGCGAGAGAAACACATTTTCTCATTTTAGATGTAACTCCAGAGCAGTGCTTCTCAGCCACCTGAAACTGTTGCAGATAGAACGGGATGTGAAGCTGCGTCAGGCACACTTGGAATGAGCCTCCTGGCACCTTCCGCTGGCGCGCAATAACACGCAGTATCATGCTTTGCTCACTATGTGTTTGAGAGCAAATAAAGTGCATTTTCAAACAATGGTTGTGTGTGCCAAGCAATAAAGCACATCACACTAAATGTGTTCCATAAGTGCCAAAACGCGCTTCGGAGGACTTCTCTGAGCGACTGGAGTGCTTTTTCGGACGGGGCACACATGTGCCATATATGGAGAAAAATTTTACCACAAAGCCTATAGGTTGCTTGAAATACATTACATACACTAAATGTGTTCCATAAGTGCCAAAACCCTAACCCTTAACCCTAACCCTAACCCTAACCCTAACCCTAACCCTAACCCTTCTTCTCTGAGTGAGTGGAGTGCTTTTTTGGACGTGGCACACATAATCCATATATGGAGAACATTTTAACCACAAAGCCTATAGGTTGCTTGAATTACATTATCACAGTGAGAGAAACACATCTTCTCATTTTAGCTGTAACTCCAGAGCAGTGCTTCTCAGCCACCTGAAACTGTTGCAGATAGAACGGGATCCGAAGCTGCGTCAGGCACACTTGGAATGAGCCTCCTGACCTTCCGCTGGCGCACAATGACTCGCCGTATCATGTTTTGCTCAAAATGTGTTTGAGAGCGAATAAAGTGCATTTTCGAACAGTGGTTGTTTGTGCCAAGTAATAAAGCAATTCACACTAAATGTGTTCCATAAGTGCCAAAACGCGCTTCGGAGGACTTCTCTGAGCGAGTGGAGTGCTTTTCCGGACGGGGCACACATATGCCATATATGGAGAAAAATTTTACCACAAAGCCTATAGGTTGCTTGAAATATATTACATACACTAAATGTGTTCCATAAGTGCCAAAACCCTAACCCTTAACCCTAACCCTAACCCTAACCCTAACCCTAACCCTAACCCTAACCCTAACCCTAACCCTAACCCTAACCCTAACCCTAACCCTAACCCTAACCCTAACCCTAACCCTAACCCTAACCCTTCTTCTCTGAGCGAGTGGAGTGCTTTTTTGGACGTGGCACACATAAGCCATATATGGAGAACATTTTAACCACAAAGCCTATAGGTTGCTTGAATTACATTATCACAGTGAGAGAAACACATTTTCTCATTTTAGCTGTAACTCCAGAGCAGTGCTTCTCAGCCACCTGACACTGTTGCAGATAGAACGGGATGCGAAGCTGCGTCAGGCACACTTGGATTGAGCCTCCTGGCACCTTCCGCTGGCGCACAATGACACGCCGTATCATGTTTTGCTCAAAATGTGTTTGAGAGCGAATAAAGTGCATTTTCGAACAATGGTTGTTTGTGCCAAGTAATAAAGCAATTCACACTAAATGTGTTCCATAAGTGCCAAACCCGCTTCGGAGGCCTTCTCTGAGTGAGTGGAGTGCTTTTTTGTACGTGGCACACATGTGCCATATATGGAGAAAATTTTAACCATAAAGTCTATAGGTTGCTTGAATTACATTATCACAGCGAGAGAAACACATTTTCTCAATTTAGCTCTAACTCCAGAGCAGTGCTTCTCAGCCACCTGAAACTGTTGCAGATAGAACGGGATGTGAAGCTGCGTCAGGCACACTTGGAATGAGCCTCCTGGCACCTTCCGCTGGCGCGCAATAACACGCAGTATCATGCTTTGCTCACAATGTGTTTGAGAGCAAAT